>NC_142621.1:38462045-38765075 GCF_059453375.1 Lepisosteus platostomus
CATCGGTTACTTCCCTATTGCTAGAATTACTTCTTAGCGTGAACAATTTTCTGTATATTCTGTGCAGTGACAGTGTTAGGGCAGTTTCCCTCTAAAAATAGAACACTCCACCACCTTTTATTTAGATAGACCTAAACACTGGTAAAATGCCCTGGTTAATGTGTTTGCTCATTATTATAATAAAAGGCCATGCTATCTTCCTTCTGTTGTCAATGGAAAGTGATTTTCATCTTTATAAGTATATGAAGAGTGAAAAAAACACCATATAGTAGGTCAGAAGCAGTGATAAGGCCCAGAACACATCAACAAGGCCCTTATCAGTGGTGCCTTTACAGTATTGTAAACATTTTCCCTCTGTCACCAACACAAAACTGACAGGTTGGGTTGGTGAAGCTCTTGCAGTAACACCCACTTACCATTGGTTAATGTGTTGACATAGTACCTGCGGCCTTGTGGCGACATGTAGCACTTCCACCCCTGAGGAAGTGGGCCGCTGCTGAGCTCATCTCCAGACATGGGATTTACAGACACCGGCTTCTGTAAAAAAGAAGACATACTGTTGTAAGAGTGACAAATATTTTGCCTTTGTATGCCTTTCAGTGATCTCACAGACACTAATTATCACTAATCCTGGACTATTAAGGGTTGTCTAGGCATGTAAATCTAAGAGTATTGGTAATCTCAGTTTGTGAAATTACCACCTTGGGTGAGGAGAAGAAAAATAATTTTTGAAATGGCATGTTTTATTTGAGCTTTTTCTGCAAATCTACTGAGCAGCTGGGCATATAAAGTATAAAATATAAATCCTAAAATAAAATTAGTGTTGAGAGGTTACAAATGCCAAAACGGTTAGCTTTGTGTACAAACACTTTCAAGATGTCATTTAAACTAATTTAAACGAATAATCAAACTATTAAGGTTTCCATTTGCTCAATCTTTTGTACTACAGGGTTTCGAAAGAGTTCCATTGCTGACTTCAATACAGTAGTGATCAGGTTTAAATTACAATTTAATTACAAGTTCCACTGAGCTTTATCTTAGAGGATACTTTGAACATCAGTATTTTTAAGCAACCATTGCAAGAGTACCCTTTGCTGCTTGAGGATAAGAAGCTTAATTTATTAAGCACACTACTAAATGCTCTTATTAAAGCATTCTATGTTAATTTCTTAAAAACTATGTTGATTTCTTAAGAACAGCGGTACATCACAAACTGCTCTGACTCCTGATAGTGTCCTGATATTTCAATGTACAGTAAATTTCAGCTTTGCACATGTTACCATATCTTCCTCTTCACTGTCTCTTTAAATAAAGAATGTCTTGAACTTTATTAATCTGGTAAATATTGGTCACCAACTGAAAATGTTTGTTTGACATTTTTATATTAAGTTAGCACAAGACTGACAAATGAGATGAAAGCAGTAATTTTATGCACCAAAAACACAGAGGTAAATTTTAACTAGGAGCCTATGCTGGAAGCCTAGGGTGCAAGGTAGGACTACACCCTGTAGGGTGCACCAGTCCATCGTAGGATACACACATAAGCCACATATGCCAGCAGCCATATCACTCTGCAACTCACAACTGGCAACCCACTGAAGCTAAGCAGGTGTGAGCCTGGTCAGTACCTGGATGGGAGACCTCCTGGGAAAAGCTTAGGTTGCTGCTGGAAGAGGTGTTAGTGGGGCCAGCAGGGGGCGCTCACCCTCTGGTCCATGTGGGTCCTAATGCCCCAGTATAGTGACCGGGACACTATACTGTAAACAGGCACCGTCCTTCAGATGAGATGTAAAACCGAGGTCCTGACTCTCAGAGGCCATTAAAAATCCCAGGGCGCTTCTCTAAAAGAGTAGGAATGTAACCCCCGCATCCTGGCCAAATTATCCATTGGCCCTTACCTAATTATCCCCATCTATGAATTGGCTTCATTACTCTGCTCTCCTGATGTGTGGTGAGTTTACTGGCTGCTGTTACATCATCCAGGTGGATGCTGCACATTTGTGGTGTAGCAGGGGAGTCCCCATTACCTGTAAAGCACTTTGAGTGGAGTGTCCAGAAATATAAGTGTAAGCAATTAAATTAATTAATTAATAAGCACACAGGGGTAATTTAGAGACACCAATTAACAAAGCCTGCCAGTCGAAAGAAACTGGAGCAAAACTAGGCCTCCCATATGAAAAAACATGAAAATTCCTCATAGAAGTTGAACCCAAGAGCTGTGACGTAGCAGCATGAACAACCACACCATTGTGCCACTAATTATGTTTCTATGATTTTTAACCTAATTTATAAATCTGTGTTTAAGCAGAAGGAGGAAGACCAATACTGTATGTCTATGATTATTTCTATACTTATCAAATATCGTTTGGCACTAGCCCATAATGTTTTCTATTTTTCTTTAAGAGGACAGCTTCAGATATTTCATACGCAATGTAATTTATTGCATTTACCAGCTGGGATCACTTTCCTTAAGTATGGAACTTCACATGCTCTCTGTGGTTTAAGGTTATTACTTAATAACATTCTCATAATTCACCAAAAGAGACAAGTGTACTCATGCAGTTTGGGGTCTTTCCACATGCTCTTTGATCAGAATGCTGCCTTAGCTTCTTCGTTGTTTTTCTTCTTCCACAAAGGTTTTTGATTCAGTCTGGATCATTGTGGGGACGGAGTACAGTCAGGATATGTGAAGTGCCCAGTTTTAACTTTTCTGAACATTCGGTTCTCATTTAGTCGAAGGCTCGGCTGCACACACAGAATCAGTGAAAAAGTGCAGCTGCTGCTGGAGGAGACAGGGCAGTGTCCCGGCTGCCTGCTCCTCCCAGCCCCCATCTGTCAGGTCAATTCAGTGCTTCAGCAGCTGACTTGCACTGCATTATTGAGAACCAGAGAAAGATCAAGGTCTGCCTTTCTCCCTGCGACTAAACACTCTCCACATAGCCGCCTGTCCACGTCAGACTGTGTAATGCACCACATCCCCTGGAAAGCACAAGGAATCTCAAAATTCAACACTGGAAACAAACCAGTCATTATTTACACCCCAACAGCACCATAACACATTTATAATTATAAAAAACAGAATAAGAAATAGATACCTTGTGAAGTACATAATACTACAGTATTTGTGTGTTTAATAATTAAAACCTAGATCTTTAATGAATTGTTCTGGGAATTTTTTTTTGATGAGCTGTGTGGTACTGTATTTTCAGAGCAACTTCTCTTATCCACGTCTATTGTCAGAATGCTAGTCTACAGAACTATTTATGTAAGTTGAACAAATATCCACTGCAGGTAATTACATATTTTTTTCAGCCAAATCATTGTATTTCCCTGTCCTCTAATTGATGATAACAATGATATCTTATTTTTTTTTCATAGGTTACTCAAAGTTTTCCATTCAATTTATGATGTTGTATTATCATAGATTGTGTTAAACTGAAGTATTGTGTTATAATTTGAAAGAAACAATGACTGCATTAATGCAAGTGTCTCAGCTTACAGCGCATATACCATAAAACTAAAGAAGTAGATCTTTCAATAAGATTGAGAGCATACAGTGTTTGGTGGCAGGCAGGCTTATTAAAGGGTAGTTTACTCCGTAGGCAACTGAACTGAATATGCAATTGCTTATATTCTGAATTGCCAATAATGTTCATTTCATGCCCACACCTTGTGAATCCTCCATTTGTAAATGTACCCCCAAACCACAAGGGGTGAATGTTGACCTGTGCATGCACTCCTCTGACATACTGTACACTACAAGCTCCTCAGTGCATTACAGGAGAGTTACTACCGTTTGGAGAAGTGGTGTTTCTCACACAGACATAACCTTCTGCAAGTCTAAAGGCTTCTACAGGTTCCTGGCAGGTTCCAGGAGTTGCTGTTACAAGGCAAGCCAAGTAAATTCCAGACATCGTAAGGCCACCCTACCCGGCAGCACTTGGACAGCTGTATGGAAACCCTAGTTATAGCTGGCTGATGACATAGACCCATCTCAAACCAGTGACATCTAGTCTACGAGGCTTACTGGCACTCTAAGTGAGTGCTTTTACTGGTTTGTAGGGCCTGGGAGCCCCATGACTGCCCTTACAAAACTGCATATCACAGCTATCACATAGTCACATAGTACAGTACGTCTTACTTAATCACACATATGATTGAAAATAGAGGATATACTGTAAGAAACCTCATAAACATTTACTGACCTTTTCTGGATAGTAAATCGTGTTTGAACAGTAAATAGAAAACCACATTTACAAGATTGAATGTCAAAATATTTTTCTTTTTTTTCTATTTTTCAGGAAATATCTGTGAAAGCTGAGCAATGGCTGGTCCTTTTGTTTAGTGTACTGTATGACATTAAAGGGATCGCTTACTCTCTTACTTGAAATGTGAGAGAGTTCAAGACTCATGTCAGATAGTAACAGACTTTTGTACTTACTCTAACAATGTGGAAATATGACAATAGAACTCAGTTTGTATTTTTCTGAACTTGTTCACTTGATTTTATAATCATGTCTTCCTCAAAAACAATCAGGCTGATGTTTCTTTGTCACAACGTGTGTCCTTACTTTTTGTATGCATGTGCACACTTTGCACATCTATTCTTTGGAAATTAACATTTGATTTATGTTAATGAAGATGCTATGAATAAAACTGATAATGTTCTCCAATGATGAATACTGCTATCTCAAGAGAAGCTTAGGTTACCACAAATATCAATAGAAAGAAAACAGTACAGAAGTTCAACATTCAGATTTTTACTTAAACGTTTAATAATAAGAGGCTGTTAGATTGACAAATTCAACATAGGATTCACCAGCTCTCTGCTGTTAATATAACTAGAACATTCATCTTTTCACTAACAGAAAATCACTTAATACTGGTAAGGGTCACAGCAACCCAGAGCCCATCCCTGAAGGACAGGACTGAAGGTGGGACCACACCCTGGAATGTGACTGCTACACACAAGCACACTGGACCTCCACAACATCACCACTTCATTCCAAAACCCTTATCATATTGTCATGTTCACATCCTTAGAAACTTGAAAATGACAGGAGTATCATTATACTGTACATACTGTACCATGCTTCTTTACATAGACAGAGAAGATAGCTGACAGTGAATTTATTTCTAATCTGAGAAGAATTAAAGATTATTATCCTGAAATACTGTTAATGATTAGGCCATGAAAAGAATGATTAATCCATATGAAGGAGCATTTAAAGTCTCTGTGCACTTAAGTAGAATTAAACAGGAACCCCTGAGATAAAAGGCTTGCCTTTAACTGTTTATACTTGTTTTGTGTTTGTTTGTAGAATGCACTATGAAAATAACTTCCATTGTCCTGAAAAAAAGAAAATCTTAACTTTTTGTGAAATATTTAGAAAGGCCATGTCCCATGCATTGTATGAAAATTCAGTCGCATTTATACTTGATTCTTAGCTCAAGTTAAAAAAGCACCTGATTAAAAAATACCAGTTTACAAAGGCAAAAACTGTGTTCAGAAACATCCAATTGTCTACAGTATATGTCAGAAATGTTTTGACATTCTCGTGTGTCAAGCAAACAAATGCATACTTCGTTGGTTTTAATCACACACCCACACACAGCATAAGCCACTGAGCAGACAGCTACCCCAAAAATGAGCAAAGACTGGACTGAAGAATTCCTTATCTCTAACTCTTTTATCTGGCAGATTAAAAAAGGAATCTGCCATAACACAATCCAAACCAGACATCACCTCCTTCCTTTTCATTTGTGCTCAGAAGGCCCATATTTGATGAGTTATCTTGAGTACAGACGGTATTGTAGTTAAGACTTCAGGTTATAATTACTCTCAATCCTTTAATTGCTGTAATGTGTTACTGAAGGAGACCAGCACATACTGTTTGCAGGAATAAGCCACAAATTGCCTAGAAACAAGAAAAAACTCCAACTTGCTTTTAACATCTGTAATTAGTTTGAGCATCGTTTCCAATCCCACTTCCTTTGCTGTCCTCACGTACCACACAATGGAGGCAGAACAGTCATTTTCCATTTTCCATCCACCTTTTTGTTCTTATGCAGACATGTTTCAGACATACCAAATAGGTGGGAAGGTTTAAAGCCACAGTAGAAACAATGCTTTCAGGTGGAATGCTGCAATAACCCTCTCATCCATGATTTCAAACAGCTGAATTACAGCCACTCTTTGACACAAACTATTAAGTACATCATCTATAATAAGATTAAGAACCACTGCAGATTTGTTTGTTTGATTTGTACCTTTACAAATGTCTAGTATCAATATACTGTACTGTACAATATGTAGCCAAAATAAAAAAGCCACAGGGATTGAAGCAATTACAGAACTAATCCTATAACATATAATTATGGGAACTGAAGTCTGAACATTGCTGGAAATCACGGTTTTTTAATAGCGTGAAGGAAGAGAAAATGACCTACTGAACATCAGGCCATGATGCTGTTTGTATTATTTTGATTATGTATTTGCTTAGCAGCTGCCCTTATCTGTTGGATTTTAAGAGTCAACTGAGCTGACAATTCTGGAGAAAATTGTGCCTGAATTCTTTCGAGCTGTAAGAAATGAAACTGTGGAAAACACACATTGTTAATAGATACAAGTAATAGGTTTATTCCATGCTGAAAAAAAGAAGAAAGAAAACACAACGTTTCAGCTGTGGAGCCTTCTTCAGGTGCTGACACCTGAAGAAGGCTCCACTGCCGAAACGTTGTGTTTTCTTTCTTCTTTTTTTCAGCATGGAATAAACCTATTACTTGTTCCTTTGCAGCCTACCCATGCTGATGCAGCTACCCACCTGAACTACTACTTGTTAATAGTCACACATGACTTTTATTTTTATAAAGGTATATATATATTTAAAATTGTAATAAATGTATATCCTATTTAAATAACTTTTCTAATAATTAACATACCATAACTAAAGAACCTAGACTATAAATATTCCAAAATAATTTTAAGGAGATAATGGCTTGCAAAAAATTAATTTTAAACAAAAAAAATTATAAATGCATTGTTGACTTATTACTCACACCCATAGTGGCACAATTAAATTAATAATAGATTCTTGGAGCATGATCTTAGTGGCAGTCAGAATCAAAGCATTTGGCTCTATTTTCACCTCAGGTTCATGCTTTCTTACATCACAGACATATTTCATAAGAAAGAACACAAGAGAATTGCACATGAGTAAAGGCTATGCCGCCCTCCTCACAATCCAGTTATTAATTTCTTATTTCTCTGAGATTTAGTGCGTCTTTTCTTGAAGGGTCTCAAGGATCTGCATCACCAACAGTAGCTTATTTCAGACACCCACAATTCACTACGGAAAAAATCCTTATTTTCAGT
Source organism: Lepisosteus platostomus (assembly GCF_059453375.1). Lineage (NCBI taxonomy): Eukaryota > Metazoa > Chordata > Actinopteri > Semionotiformes > Lepisosteidae > Lepisosteus > Lepisosteus platostomus. Next base: position 38,469,421 of record NC_142621.1, read on the forward strand.
CCTTAAACCAAGTCTTTTTACTTGTGTCTTGTATACCTGCCAGTATAATACATTCCAGGAGATTAAATAATTGCATCAAGTCCCCTCATAGACATCTCAATTCAAGACAAAAGGAGTAAAGTTTCTTTCATAATTCAAAAAGGAATTTAACATTGCCATTGTTCCACAAACTCATTCCATAACAACAAAGTCAATTTTTGTAAAACAGAAACCAACTTGTTTGGAGTACTGTAAATGAGGCTTCCCAGTATATTTTACCTTAACATCCATCCATCCATTTTCTTACCACTTTATCCAATACAGTGGAATGGAGGAGCCGGAGCCTATCCTGGCAAGCAATGGGCACGACAGTGAGATACACCAGTCCATTGCAGGGCACACACACATTCACATTCACACCACGGACAGTTTTCCCAGAAGCCAGTTAGCCTACTGGTATGTCTTTGAACTCTGGAGTAAACCCATGCAAACATGGGAAGAACTCACAGTCTCTGTCAATATAACATAACCTAACCCCATTTAATTTTATATTTACATGTTGTTAGCCAAACTAAATTAATTTCATAAAGTATATATCATAAAATCAGTTTTAGAACATTCAAAGCACTGATTTTCTTAAATGCAGCCATGGTATGGTAAAATATTTCAAGACCAGTAACCCTAGAGTTTAGTTCATTTCATATAATTCTTTCTGATTCATTTGTATCTTTATGTAGCCATGACAAGTACATCTGGAAATTTCTAATCTGCACTGAGTGTACTGTACAACAATGCTAGACTGTTAAATTACGGGTTATGATGCAAGACTCATTGTTAAAAGACTCAGCATCTATTCTCTGAAATTTGAAAAGATGTTATAAAGAATAGCAGAGCATAGCACCTTTTCTTTCTAATGTCGCACTGGGGGTGGAGAATGGGAGTTGGTAGAAATGGAAAGATTGTGTAAGTGAAGTTTTGACAATTCATATTGGTGCTCATATATTTATATTGAGCAAAGCTGACCTTTTCCATAATGTGATATGACACAGAAATACTTTTTTTTCTGGATTAATAAATGAAAAATACATAAAATATGATAACAAAAAGTATTTTTTTTATAATCCCAAAGAAATAGAATGATCTTGCTTTACAGTATATACTGCATATACAAGCTTGACCATATCTCCCAGATATTTTTAGATAAACTGTCAGTTAGGCCTCTGTTAGGATATTTTCAGGAAGAAATCTTGCTGAATCAGAAATCAAGCTTATGAATGGCATTTTAAGAGCCTAGGCTTAGCAGGTTTAGAGCTTAGATTAGCAGGCTACAAAAAGATTACTTAATTGCCAAAATAAGAGGAACCCCCTGTTATGGGGCATCAACAAAGGGCATTTGAACAGGACGTGGCATAGTACAAAATATTTTAAAATAAACACAGCTCAACTCCATCTGATTCATCCAGCAAATTACCACACTTGAAGGTTTTGATGAGGGTAATGGTGTACAAGAGACTGTTTCATTTGATTTCTAGAGGATTGCAATCTGAGGATTGTTTCAGTTAGGGAAAGTGACAGACATCTTTCTTATCCTCAACAAGTCAGCTATGCATAATCTCTGACTGAGGGTCTATTTATTTGACTGGTAGTCTGTAATATTTTGACCAATGATATTGTGGTCTTCTACATTCTTTATAAGATTAAGAGTATATAATGTCTTGGAGAAAATGGATAAGAATGTCACTATTTGTTGGTTTGATAAAAGGAACGATGTTATATATGGAAATGTTCAGAAATCAGTTTACAATTTCAATTTCAGTGTCACAGACAGACCAAAAAAATGACCTTCATATTGAACATAGTCATTGTCAAAAAAAGCAGTTTCAAGTTCAGTACATCAAGCGGTGATTTATTTGTAATTTGGTAGATTACACAATATTACAAAATATTGTGATGTTTTTATAAGAAAAGACCATGCTTCAGTGCAATATTTAAGTGATGAAAATTGTAACATTAAACATTTTGTGCCAGCAAGTCCTCATATGTACTTTTTAATAATATACATAGCCAGATGGTTGTATTTTTTTAATTCCTTCGACAGTTTAATTTAATAACTCCATAATAATACTAAACTCCATTATTAATTCTTCACAAATGTGAAAGGAATATGGGGGGAAATTGAGCATTTGGATAAAGTATGAGTGCTTTTAAAACAGCTGGTTACAAGACAAACCCCAACAGTGTAAAACCCCAGCACTTGGACAGAAAACAGGATTGTATTCCTTGCAGCGCAAAAAAACTAAAAATGATCAAAACAATATGAAGCACTCTGGCAAGTTATGCATTCGGGGATGCAAATACTGTAATATTACATTGAGTAATGTTGGGTATCTCTTTGGTTCTATATCATTGTATCACTAACTTGTTGGTTCCAGCCTTTTACTTACTGATATCTATATTTAATTGATTCTTGTTTACAGTTAGGCTGTTTTTGTACATAGTTAATTTCTGGTTTATGGTTTTTCTTTTGATTTGTAGAGCACTGCAGATGTAGGCAGCAATAATACAAATACTAGCATAAATAAGATTTTTGATAATTGTCTGCAAAGTCTCTATCATTTACTAAAATATTTCATTTAAAAGTGTAATCTGAGCCTGTTATGTCACGGCAACATACATGTATATGATAAAGGAATAGTACAGAACAGATGTCATCAATACCTTGCGTTTTGTGGTGCACCTAGTGGTCGAATGGGGCAATTGCATGGTTTGTGATTCCCTTTCCTTTCTTCCAGACATCTCTTTGATCGAGACATTTCTAAAACCTTAAGGTAAAAAATACTATTGAAGATTCTACAGCAGTGTAGTTAGGATCTTTCAATATATTGCAATTTGACTATAAAGTGCATGGAATTTCACTTTCACAATGATATAAATAGGAAGAATTTTAATTTTAATTTTTTGATTGATTATTCCACTTTATCTATTAAGACAAACAGACACGTTGTTGTGCTTGTGTGTGTGGCTAGATTGTAGATGTTTGTTCAGAAGCAGTAATAGGAATAATTCAACATTAAGATATTTCCAATTTGCCCAAATGTTGAGTTGTTTATACAGAGACACTCCAGTGTTTTAAGGTTTATTTTAATTTGGAGTCACTGTCTCTGGATATATAATATGAATCACAAAAGGAGTTTTTATGTTTTGAAAATATACAATAAAACATCTAAAATAAAAGCAAGAGGAGCTTCCTTAAAATGGTCTAATCCTGATTTCAAGCATAGCAGTAAGTGTCCACTTCAACTCAAAACAGCATCACATATCACAAATCAGTTAATCGATGCGCCAAAGGTAGGCAAAATCAGCACATCCATTGTGTTTTCACTCTTCATAGTCGCTTGGCATTGCAACAGCATTCTGCATTCGTTGTGATTAATCTGGAAAGAGAATCTACAAATCATGCTGTTTGAAAAAAGGGTTACATTAGGTGATTGGTTCCAACAAAACTTGACAGGATTTGGGCCTGCTTAAATCTGAACAGTAGTTGATTTATTTAGAACATTTCTTGTGGAAGACATTATATTGTAAAAATATAGTGCAAAATTCAACCCAATAGCTGACACTGATGGGAGTTGAATATACAGTATATCCAACACCCTGCCAACCCTCCTCCCCCTACTACATATAAAAAATAAGAGTGTTTATGGTGGAAAAATCCTTAATAACATTCCATTTCTCTACAACTGGCGATCTGCCCGGAAAATCAAGCATAACCTGTCAAATTACTCTGTCAAAATAAGGTTGTAAACAAAGTGGTGCTTTTTTAACTGAAAAAAGAGTTTTTGAAGAAGTGGTACACACTCTAAAGTCCATCTAAAGTATATTCCCTTTAGTGATGTCATTTTGAAAGGCCATCTATATACAGTACAGTACAGTAGCAAATGACTGAGACTCACTGTCCACCAAATGTTTGCTTTGTTCTTGACTTTTCTTAAGTCATTTCTGCAATGACACTTCCTCTTCACAACAAAAGTTACTACTTATCTACGTTTTCAATATTTCTAAAGCAGAACTGCACTTGAACAGTATGTAATACTGATAATTACAGTATGAAGCGCATCATTCATCATTACAAAAGTCAGTGTACGTCTTCTAAATAAATTCTCTTAATACAAGACTATTTAAATTACAGGAAAGTGCGATTAAATCTGAAAATAGAATGCACTTTTTTATACAATGAAAAGTCAAGATAGCTATGTTGGCAAAGCTGATACTCAGTTTTTTTTTCCCATTTCAACATAAAGCTAGATGAGATCCTCAGATCAATTAGGTACGAGCAACCAAAGAACATGGGTTTTAGAAATCTCACCATCTGTGAATTTAACATTCGCAAATTCACTTATTCATGATTTGATCTGGGAAACAGGGTCTTTGATGGATGAAGAGCAGAGCAGGATGAACTGAGCCGATGATTGTTAAGCATAACGTTCAGATTAGCCACAACAGAACAGGATCATGAAACGCATGTAGCTAGTGAGTGAGCCCTTTAACTACCCTGAATGTAGTATCTTGTCCTTTCTTTACCTCATTGCATTGTATCATTGTTTACTTAATTTCCTAGTCCAACCTTCTACAAAACGTTATTTTGTGCTGGGTGTACTTTTCCTGAGTAGCACCAAAGACCTCTTCACATTTCCTCTCCTCCTAACTTTTATGGTAAATCTTGACCTTTGATTTATTTTTTTCTGCTTGTGATTACCTTCAGTCTCTCTTTCCTTTCAGTTTTTTCAGCTTCTTTGTATTAGATACTTCTACAGGACAGGAACCCAATAAGCAAATGACACCTTTGTGTACCACCTGCTGTATACCTTATAATCCAGTATAAGTGAAAATGGAATAGAGATGTGAATGGGGTGACTCTACATCCTTAAAGTAATGGCTTAGCCTGATTTAGCAAGATCACAATGCTTACATTTCCTCCTCCTTGACCTCTCCTACTTGTTTTGAGGTCTTTCCCTCCTCTTGTCCAAAGCACCTGTCCTCTTAAATGGCATTTTGAAAGCAATGAGTGCTTTACACTTTGGGCAAGTTAAACACTCCAGATTCATTTCAGCTGTGACAAAAAAGGATTCTTTGTATTTTCTGTTTTATCTGACGAGATAAAAAGATCTGACTAGATAAAAAGCTCCACTGAATGTTCCCCCTCCCTCCTCAGCAGGAATAGACCTTCATTACAGCTTCAGAAGCAGGCTGTGGAGCAGACAATCACAGGCAAATCCATCAGCTCTGCTGTGCTATCTCTCCTGAGGCATACTGTACTAGCACATCTAGTGATGCACATACTGCTGATTTGCCATCTATGTTTAAGCTGTCTGCAAAATACGTTCAAAATATTTTTAACACGAGCTTCAGTTTCTTTCGGCTATTATAACAAAGCCATGTTTTCAGGAACCATGAACAATTTTTGGTGAAAATTTAGAAAATTAGTGGCTTTATACGTACTGTGAAAACTGGATCAAATACAGTTTCACAAACACTTAAATGTCTTGCAATTCTCTGAAAGGAAAACCTTTTTATCATTTCAAATGGCAAGCACTACACCTAATTGAAAAGAAAGGATTGTAGCTTCAGTATAGTATATAACTGTATGAGGCTCAAATGAAACAAGCATCATGTCTTCCAACTCCACAGCTAGAAAGGGCCTTTCAGCAAGTGTCCACTTCCCTGCTCCTATGACCAGTTCAAAGACTCCATGCAAACCATGCCAGCTACGGGTTAACGTTGTGTTAAAAAAATCTTTTTGTGTTCTTTCTAAAAAATAAATGTTTCTTTCTAAAAAAGGAATGTTATTTCTGCAGCGCAAGTGGAGGATTTGGCCATCTTCATCAAAGCCTCTTCACTAAACACCAGTAACATAACGCAAAATGGATAACTTTGCTTTTACAGTCTTTAAGGACTTCTCAGCCATCATACACTTCCAGAAAGAAGTGAGGACATAAAGAAGACACAAACTTTTCTAGCATTCATAATTCTCCATTTCTTCTGTTCTATAACTTCCCTTGTATTAGCTCCATGTTTTTTCCACATAGCACAGGGCTTCTGAATGCCCTCATCCTTATGACCAGGCTATTGTTCCCTGCGCTAAAAAAGTTCAAATAAAAGAAGCGTCTCAATTACTCACACGCTAACTCACTATACAGGGTCCAATTGCTCATGCACTAACTCACTAAATAGGTTTAAATGATGGTACATTATTAAATTTGCCATCAAAACAGTTGTAAAGTATTCAATCTCCCAGGTACAAGGTTTAGCTGAGAACCAATCAGCCCCTGTGGCTAAAATGGGCAAGATTCTCATATGATTAATTTCTTATGGTATTATCAGTAATCATAAGGAAAAAAAACATAAGAGTAATTTTTCCAGAATGAGATTGATGGAAACCACAAAACAAAACAAATACATCTCTTTTAATATGTTAATCTGTCTTTAATGTCTATAACAAAAATGAGCAAGCAGTTGCCAAATTATTTTTAAAAATTAAAATTGGATAACACTTTAGATTAAGTACTGGTGGTAACATTTGTTTTCTGTTAGTGTTATTCAGCCTAGAAGTGGACCGTGCAAGACCACACAGTGCTCAGATATAATGCCACGTCTTCAAGAACATAATGCTTAGGTTGAGAAAAAGTGGACAACCTTTTCTCCTGACAGGGATCAGATCATTAATGCAATCAATAGGACACAACTGCATACTGTACAGTATATGCTAGCTACAGTGGAATATCTCATCTCCCAGAGGCCAATCAAGTTATTGAACTCTGCAAAGATTATCTTAGGGTCCTTAACTAATAGCTTTGTATTGTTTCGATTTTCACAGTTACTGTACATTACGTAGTGAATTACTTTTGTATGATGTCTAATTTGCAAAATAACAAGTACACATGCTAATTTATCAATTAACTTTAAATAGAATGTAACTTCTCTACATTTTAAACAGTCATCAAGGTTTAAATTCAAGCCATAAAGTACTGTATGCCTATAGTGAAAAACAGGTTATTTAAACTTATGTCTTCAGAAAAATATTATTACATTTATGTATCTATCGCTAAATAGCTATCTTACTTTCTTTTTAGGGTTTGCTTTATCTGAAAATGCACAGTATAGCATATAAGACAGAAAATGACAACTAATCATTACTAACAACTCAAGTCAATTCTACAGCAGGGGACAAACAAGTGGCTATTCATTGGATAATTTCATTCAAAAGAATTGCATGAGCAAACTGAAAACCTTAGTTTGTCCTATCATAGGAGTTCACTACTGCTATGCCAGTAGTCTTTAAACTAATGCTATAACAACTACATGGTATGTTCTCCATGTAAAAACCAAATGTCTTTAATTCGTGTTGGGCTGCGCCATAAAATAAAAAAGCATTACTGCATGGTACAAACACATTATAGCTACCACTACCTAACAATTCACATATATGTGTTTTTAAGAGACAAGAACATTGACACATAGTAGCTAGACTATAATTAGTCTAACCAGATGTGTTATTGCCACTATCACCAAGGTCAAGAGTTTACCAATGATTTTTTTTATGCCCAAGGCTTTGTGTGTGTTAATAAATCAATAACAAAAACTGTACATGTAAGTATATATTAAAATACAAATCTCTTCAATTTCTGTTTAACAAGAAAAATCAAGCAAGACATCCAGTTGAACAATAATTTATAGTTCAATAATAGTTTAATGCACATCTGCATTCTGTAGCTTAGCCCATATTACTGCATGTCAATATATTTCAATTTCTTATTGTGTTATTGTCAAAAAGAAGGCCTACCATCAGGTTCTCTGAATAAATTGTATGCATGCCCATAATCCAAAGAGAGCATTCACAGAATTACGGGTTCAATAACTTTATTTTGGGAGAATCATGGCAGATCCTTGCCTTCAGCTACTGTCTTACAAAACAGCCTGAGGAAAATGAGTACCATAGACAGGGGAAATCTTAAAGTATGCTGTACTTAAATCTTTCTCTACTGCTTAAAAACCTTGAAATTTGTAGACCCGACTTACATTTTATTCAGTGACAAGAAGTTATGCATTGGTAAAAGGCAAAAAGAGCTTTCCCTCAGACAAAATGAAGGTCTGCCACAGCTGAAACTGTCTGTTAGAAAGTAATACAGTCTAAACATTTTCCTCTGATTGAACAAGTCACTTAAGGTTTGAAAGTGCTTTATCTTAAAATGTAAATAATACTTGAGAGAAATAAGTTCCAGTTACCTGACAGCAGTTTAGCAGGGCAAATAGCTCTTTACTGCATCGAGATATTTTTAGGCACATACTGTAGCCTTTTGGATGCAGATTTTAAAATGTTACTCAGAGAGACATTAGATTGGGAAAGCTAAGGAAAAACTGAACAGCATGTTGGAAAGCTAATGTTCTCTGAGGGTCATTCCAGAACACAGTGGAGCCCATTTAAACTACTGTATGACAGCCAACATTCAAATCACGATATTCATGTAGAAGGCCTGGCTAATGACTCCTGTTTAATGCAATACTCACTGCTTTGCACCAAGTTTCTACACTAATGACAGGGGTCAAACACCATAACCGGGGCTTCAGAGTGGAGGAGATAAACTGGGAAACTAAAATTGTTTCCATTGCTGTCTAAACCATTGATGTCAATTATGCTTGCTGGTAACAGGTGTTTGTTGTAGAGTATATGCAACTTCCTGCAGGTATTACGTACAGTAGGTGGGGACTTAATTGAGGTGGGATGGCTAGTTATTTCAGAACAACACATTTGCTTTTAATGACTCGTTAGCATGTAGCTCTCCTACAATAACTAAGAAAATAAAAATACAACAAAGAAAGGTAACCTTTTATCATAGTGGTAACTCTGAGTGACTAAATGTGAAAACTCCTCAGTGGGCTATACTGTATACTGCGTTCTACCATGTATTGATATTTGTACCTTTTAGATTAGGTTCACAGACTGAATTTAAGAATATTGTGCTACAGTATACACTCTATACAATATTCTTTACATATGGTGCAGTTTTACACAAGCACGGGATGCATTTGTGGTACTGAAGTTGATAATGAGACTAAAGCTGACTCTATTGATTGACTGCAAAACAGTCCTTTAACACACAAGAGGACATATCTCATCAAACTTGAGGTATTTTAATAAAATTATACTACACAATCCATTTGAGAAAAAAGCTTGAAATGTGTTTCTGAATCCTGTATTTATTAGCCTACACTGTACAGTTCACAAAACTGTACTGGCTGTATGACTGCAAACTCCTATTTGTCCTATAATGAAACATATAATCCAAACAATTCCAGAATATACAGTATGTACTGTAGGTATAGAACTAACAAAGGCAAGTAAATGATTTTGTCTATAAATATCTGACATCTTGAATTATAAACCTCTCCCATGCTACTGTACATTAGTCAGGGAACAATCATAGAACAATCTGTCAATCCAAGAGATATTTCAGATCATAATACATATAGTAACGCGTACGGCCACCATTGCTCGCGAGAGCTGGCTTACCAGAGCGGTGACGTCACCACCCTTCCCTGTGGATAGCAGAGACCGGAGCCACCAGGCTAAGGGGAGATTTCCCTTTGGCTCAAGAGGCTGGGTCCCTGTTGAGTGACGCCGGAGGCCCGGGTTTGAGTCCCTGACGGTGGGGGGCTGACCTGATATGGCAGCGTCGAGGGCGCCAACATGAACCCCGTAGCGTTACATTGGTGTCAGTAGCGGGGTGGGATAGCCCTTCGCGGAGGACAGTGAGTTAAGCCTGGGAGATTGTAACGCATACGGCCTCCATTGCTTGCGAGAGTTGGCTTATCAGAGCGGTGACGTCACCGCCCTTCCTTGTGAATAGCAGGGGCTGCAGCGGCTGGGCTGATGGGAGATTTCCCTTTGGCTCAAGAGACTGGGTCCCCGTTGAGTGACGCCGGAGGCCTGGGTTCGAGTCCCCGACAGTGGGGGGCCGACCTGATGCGGCAGCGGCGAGGGCGCCCACGTGAACCCCATAGCGTTACAATATGAAGGTATGGAAGAAACAGAAAGGGGAAAAGCAAGACACTCCTTAGGTCAGTTTACTATGAGATAGAAGTTTGGATTTACTGTATATAAGGAATAAACCACATCAGGTATGAATAATTCCTATAATTGTAACCCCATACAATACTGTCTTTGGTTATAAAAATAATAGAGCATTCACTGTGTTAGCAACTTACAATTCGCAAGAAGAGGTCTACAGTAAGTCGGAGGTCCAGGTAATACATCAGAAATAAAGTAAACATGTTTAACACCAGCACTTAGGTTTCAATTGGTTATAAGATTACAATTGAATGATCTAGGAGGGGTCATGACTTGTGTATTTGTAGGGGGCCAACAACACATAATCATGTAATTTCCTGAAAAGGCAGGCATTAAGTTCTGGAATGAAAGCAGCTCTGATGCTACTTTGAACAGTACAAACCAGCATTAACAGAACATTAACAAATGAGACCAGTTCAATTTTCCTATGCCACTGTAGGGGTGCTAAGCGACATCACACCTCCCAAAATAGAAGGAACAGAAGCAGTCCAAATGCTTCTTTCAACGGCACAAACAGAGCCCGAACAATTGAGGTGGGTTTCATTCTCTGTAATGTTTGGTGGAGTGCCAACTTCGCAGACCTGAGATCACCAGGATATTTACTCAATTTTTAATCTTTGCAGAACGAACTCATGCACCAGTCATCTAGCATGCAGCAAAAGAAAATATTAACCAGAATTTATAAGCAGCTTAGATGCATTAGCATTAGGAGTTGAAGACATTACTGTCATTTGCTACAGCTTGTACTTTCACACCTGCTGTACATGTGACTCACAGTGCATGCAAATGATGTCAAATGTTTTTTTTTCAAACTGAGCAAATCTTTCCTATAGACTTTCAACACTGAATGAGTAATATAAGAGAGGATTTTGCCAAACTGCTGAGAGCTTCCTCCTCCTGAAACCACAGTGACTTCACACACCCTTAATGGCTCAAATATAGAATATTCTTTGTCAGAGGCCATCCGCCTAAACTAAGGGGTCTCTACAGTGAAATTCACCCTTGCTGCCAATTGAGCAACACAAACAGAACATTTAATTTCACTCTTTAGTTCTTGCCTTCAGTGTTTTTTTTAATCCTTCTTTTACACAAATGAAGTGGACTAAAATCACTTACAGTATGTGACCCTCTGTCCTCTTACAGTGTGTAAAAAACAAGCAGGCGGTTGCACCCAGGAGGGTGCTGCACTTCAGTGGTGGGTGAAAAAGATCCTCTCTAATGAGTAAAGGTATTTACATAAAATATTTTTACAAATGCATGGTAAAGGGAAATATTATTATCAATAAGATTTGTGATAATAATGTCCTTCATGTTTAATAAACCTGTAATATCAATAACAACTTGTAAGGAGATTTTAATTTGAGAGTTTGCAATCTAACATAGAAATTATTTTTCTTCAAAAATATTTGAAATAAATTGTAGGGAACAAGAAGCAAACTGTAATGTGGGTGGATGATCAGGTTTGTACTAAACACCATTAACCATTTTAAGATGTAAAACAGATCAAAATTTAAAGTGAAAAGATATTACAGGGGTATTTTACATTTTATGATTTTATAGGAATAATTTAAATGTACTGTACATCCTCAGTGGGCTGTTCCCCTGCTCATTAAGGAGATGGTATGTAGACAAAAGGACTTAAGTTTGAAAGGAGGATTACTGGAAGTTCCTCTAGCTCTGACATTCCTTTGTGAACACATCTCCACGCATGACTGAATCACTTTCTTCACAGCTGGCTGGTGCTACTGCTGAATCACTTCTGATGTTTCCTGTGTAAGTGTGAAGCCAATCTGCCTTGCACAAACCCCAAGCCTACCTTGTGACTTAGAGTCCCTGGGTCAAGCAATATGTCTGAAACTGCCAACATCTGAGGGACAGAATGTAAATATACATTTTTATTAAAAATCCCCGTAGATTTATTTCACCTATCCATTAAGAAGGAAAGTCATCTGTTAAATCTTGTTCATGCATTCTGCATCTTAATTTTCCAAGATGATGTAGTATGAGAGGTTCTACATAAAATAACCATCTTTAAAATATACATAATTTAATTAATAACAGTGAAAAAAACATATTTTGACAACTTGAAATCGATTGTTTTGCATGTTTTATCACAGGCTTTGATGGGCTTGTCTGCCTTTTTTAACAGTATGATATGGATTCAACTATGTATTTATTGTACACATTTATTCTGACAATGTGTAAGCAAGCCTCTAGTTTAAATCAGTGAAAAAACAGTCTTAGTAAAATGTGCACAGACTTTGCTCATACTGAAGATTGAAGAGTTGGCTAGAGCTCTCATTTCATCATTTTTAGTAGGTTCCTTTTTATTGTAGTACATATCTACCAAGCCTTACCTAAGAGCATGTCTAAAAGAGGCTGTAAAATGTACTAAATGGGATTGTTTTCAAACTTTTGGCATAATGTTAACATTTATTTTTGTGAACAGAAAATAAGTAAGGCGCTTCTATGTTTTCATTAATAAGCACACTGTCAGCATATTCAGATCACCACAGCAGAGGTTTTTCTGAGGAAGTGTCTGTTTCCTATTTTGGAAACATAAATTTCATTACCTTAACCCCTGCCGTGTGTGCACAACATTGACTCTTTCTATACTATACAGTAATTTCTAATTCAGTGGTATTCATTTTTTAAAGCTTCTCTATAAGAAATAAGAATACACTGTGGACTATCCCTACTGCTACCTTTAATAAAAGTAATAAAGGCTTTCACTAGGAATGACAATGCCCAAGATCGAAGCGTAATGAACTGTTATGGAGCTGATATTTGGCTTAACCCGCTTGGCTGAGGGCCGGCCTCCTGGCCATAGGACGAGGAGGCCAGAATCCCCATGGAGGGTAACCTGCTGCAGAGGTGGAATTGGGGTGGAGGTGGGATGCAAGTCGCACACGAGGGAGAGGGATATCGTGTTGGTATTTATAGCGTTTGGTGGAGGAAGGATGAAGGGAGTGATTGCTGATTACTGACGGCTGGGAACCATTGAGCGTGGTTGTTATCATCCCTCCTGAACTTTTGTTATATATAACATCCATTTATCATATTATGTATTATTTTTTTCTAGTAAAATAGTGTATTTCAACAGTAATACAGGCATGTGAGTAAGGTGTAACTTATTAGTATCTTCATTCGTTTTGTAGTTGAGAAACATCGCTGTTGTTCAAATGACAAGAAAACATTATCAGTAATTTCCTGCTATTTCATTTCACACATTCTCCTTAAAACTTCAATGCATGATATAGAGTAGATTACCAATCTATACTGAGGAAAGAGATACGCCAAATTCTTCCACAATTAATTCATGTTTAGGGTAGAGTTCATGTTCACACCTTTGTTTATAGAACCCTCTATATGTGAAAAATGTCTCAAATGCCAGTTTACCAAATTCCTATCCAAATGTGTTAGCAAGAAGTGGATGAGAAACTTTTAAGTATCACATCTTCCCTTTTATGACCATTACTAAAATATTATACTGCAAAATTGTAAGCTTCCCTGTACAATCTTACACAGTGCAGGTATAAGCTGCTAAGTACAAAATATTTCCATGTAGAAACAAAAACACAGTTATACAGAACACACACAATAGGACGTGAACAGAAAAAAACCCTATATAAAAATTTAAAATGGAAAATGTGACAAAACCAACTCCTGTATTTCTTTTCTAGCTGTACAATTCAGACTGAGGTAAAACACTAAACCCTTTATGGCTAGGGATAGCCTGACTGCCAACAGGAAGGGATTCAACTTTCTCCATAACTATAACCTTAAGTATATAGTCAAGAACCCCAATCATACAGTACTGGAAACTCAACTAGAACATAAAGAGGCTGATGGAACATTTTCAGAGATGCAGTGGCCTTCACAAATGTCCTGATATGTACATCAGAAGTTGGATGAAATAATTGGGATGAACTGTGAAAAGTGTTACAAAATTTATTGAGAAGAACATTTCACAGTTCCTCACTGATAAGCTTTATGAAAGCATGAGAACAAGATTTTATGTTCTGTATAAAGCAAAGGTCTCACATACCACAGATTGTTCTGAACAACATACTCATTTATCTTTGCATATTTTTGGCTTAAATGTCCACTTATGTAGGTTAAAATGATAGTTCTACATGAATGGCAAAGCATATTCTTATAGATATATTTCACGCTATTTCACGCAACTAAAGACACCCAATATAATAAAAATTTACATTATGATTTTTAAACATTTAGATTTAAATTATAAGAAAGCTTATATTTTTATGCTAATATTATATAATACACACGTATCTAAAGCAGAAATTGCAAAAACTACTGGAAGCTGTTTCAGAAGAGTTAGCAAATTATATTGCACATTATGCAAGGAATGAAGACATTTTTTGTGATACATAATTGCATCCTTATAACTCTTAATCATACCTAAATCTAACAAAGTCACTTTGGTTTAGCCTAAAAATGGCTTAATCATTTCCATTTTTGCTGTTGTTCATGTTTTTTGTGAATTCTTCCAAAAAGTGTTCCATGAAAATTAAATCTGTTTTACTACACGAGACCAGTCAAGAATGCAGTCTCAATCTGAGCAATATACTGTAGTACACTGCATTTTTCCACAAGCCATCTGACACAGATACAAACATCAAAAACATTCAAATGCTGTCTGTTCACAGCTGACTTCAAAGAGCTTTTCTACTGCATTCATCCTTAAGGGGCTTAAACAGCATTCTTCACAGAACTTGGTGTATAGAAAGACATAATAATGAAAACAATACACATTCACAACTGAAACTGTAGCCATAGATGAAAGAAATAAATGTCATTCACATAATAAAAGCAGAAGAAAACAGTAAATACCACTAATTGCTTGCATGTCCCTTACCGTATATAACATAATTGCTATTAAAAACAGCAATTTTAAAAAATGTTTTAAACAATGAAATTGCTGTATCTGACAGAAAAGTTGGTGGCATAAAATTTGGTCTGACTGTATCATTTTTAAATTATTAAAAAAAGACAACAAAAAGCATTAATAATCAACAATGGAGACAGATTGTGGTTGACAGAAAACACAATATAATTTTCTATTTGTAGCACATTTTTTTTCTATTTTTTTGCATGGTAAGAATAATAAATTCATAAATAATACGAGTAAATGTTAACAATAGGGCCCAAAACACAAACATGTTACACAGAAAAATGGAAAGACATGGCCTCGCTGTGCTCCTCTGCAGAACATTTCAAACTGCTTCGTACAATCAGAAAAATTTATATTTGTCATAGTGATTAGAAATATAGCTAATATCACATGAGCTAATCTTTGAATAAAGTTTTGCTTTAAGGGCTTCACACTCAGTTTCGTTTGTATTCCTTTTCCCATGTAACTAAATGAAATCCAGTTGATTGACTATGAAAAGATTTTGAATTAAATCTCTCATTTTCTCTGAAGTTGAAATCATCAGTGGGTCTGCAGTGTCACTTGATTTTAATTTCTTTTGGACCATCTGTTATATTTGTCACAAACAGGTAATACTTTGAGGAGACTAGTTTCCTTGCTGCCCAGCTCAATTTATTAATTTCAAAAACATGTTTTAATACCCACAGTTCCAAAGGAATAGTGTACACCCTTGACTGAATGAGAAATTCTATTTTTTTAAATCAGACTTTAAGATATGGATATTTTGTTATACATTGTTAAATAGAGTAGCTGAGACTACGCCCAACCTTAGTTTAACAAAAATAAACTCTACAAAACAGTAGAAGGACCTCAAACATATTAGTGCCACAAACACTATATAAACCAAACGTTAGATGACCACTGCAGTGTCTGGAATTGAAATACAACACAATTAGTGTGATTGTTTTGTGATGTGTGATGTTATCATCATAAAACTGTTTTTGAACTTTTTTTGCAAATGCAAATGAAAGAGAAATTTCTACATGAAAAGGAAGATAGAACTGAACAAACTCTTACCAAGTATAAGAAATTAACAGAAATGGGTACTTGTGTTCTAAATACAGTAGCATTTAGAACCTACTGTACTGAGAGAAAGATAGATATTCATGATCAGGTTTATTATAAAAGGACAGAATTTTATTATTTTAAAGCTTACAGAAGCTGGTAGAATTAGATGTCCTCTTTATGATTAGTTGTAAGAATAAATAAAAAGAGCTTCACTTTTATGAGACCTTTCCTGAATAAGCTTAAATGTGCATGTTTCTGATATAAAAAAATTGCACAAGAAAGGCAAAGATACTTTTATGTGACATTAATAAAAACATGGTAACAGAATAAAAAATAATATAAGAAAAAACAATAGGCCATACTGTAACAGAATAGGCCTGCACAATAAGTAAACTGGAAATACTGTTGACCAATGCATAATAGAGGACTTGACATAGAAAGCAATAATCAATAAAGAAATCATGGCCAATGTTGATCTACTAAACTCAAAGGTGTGCTAGCATGCGACTATCTCGGCACAAAAAAGAAAAATTACAAACTAACAAGTCATGTTTCCCCAAGTGTATGTGGCATACCAATGGTAAAAGGATGACTGATTTCTGGAGCTGCAGTCAACAGAAAGTATTTCATATTATACAGTATGTTCATGCCAACGTTTGTTACCAAATCTAAGTTCATAACTTTATAGCTACTGTACATCAAAAAAGAAAGGAATTCCTCAGGATTTCATAGATTAAACCTTGCTGAGCACTACAATGAAACAAGTACATCTTGTCAGACTCAGCAAACAACATCCAGTTAAATTATTGTACTTTACTAATTACTGTTCAACACCTTTTTACAAGTTTAATACAAAATGTAGTATACAGTACAAATATTGTATTGTATTGGAGATATTAATAAACTGTATTCAAGAATGCCTCATATCTAATCTAATATTCTTGTCTGTCATACTGGGTTTATACTGTACATTTTTATCATCTCCTCTACAATTATAGCTTTGTTGAACAGGACTACAGCTAATGTTCCTTCAGAAAATGTATAACTGATAATCAACAGATTTAAACAAAGAATAAAACCGTCCATTGTTATTCCGATTTCAGTGGAAGGTTTCCCATTTCTATCTTTTTGTAGAGTCACTTCAAAGACAAAATGAATGATTTTAAACATTGGCTAAGATATTAATGGTGGCTTTTGATATGTCACTCGTCGGGAAACATCAACCCTTCCAAAGGAGATAAAATAGGCATCCAGGCTACTGCAGTGGTAAAAGAAAAACAACAACTGTTCAGCAAATGGTTTTTTGCACAATTCACATTACAAACAACACGAGAGCCATGTATATGTGAAGACTAGTGATTGCTATGGACTCTGATGAAATCAGCCAGCCTTGTGCCATCATGAATAATGCAACAGACTAGCAGAAGGAAATTGGTGGTACTCAAAACACCTTTGGAAAAAAAAGAATTCAAATTCTATGTTTTATATTTGCTTTGAAGCAATGCTTTTAGGAGATCTTTGCCATTTGCAATTGCTTTTGAGACTCAATTAACAACTGTTTACAGCCAATTTCAAAGGAATAACAAACACTGAAATAAAATATGTTATTTTGCATTGTATGTACAATCTAACATCCCTAACATCTATCTTGTTTAGGATGACCACAATGAAATGAAAATCATCAAAGAGACTTTGCCTTGGTCAAGGCCTTTGTATATAAAAATGTTTCTGTAATATGAAATTGCTTACTGACATTAAAGTCATCCACCACATTCTTTGCCAACATTTGGTTTTGTTCACAAAGCTTGGTTTATGAATAAGAAAATGTAAAAGCTAAGGCCCTCTCATCAACTGTATTTATTTGTAAGAACATATTCTAAAAAGATAATAGCTGCAATCACAAAAACTTAGTAAGCCCCCATTCTTATACAATTATGTTTTCATTTAGTGTGCGAAACAGTTATAGGAAGTTTAGTATCATTAAGAACTGAAAGAGGAACTTTTCAGCTGCCTGAAGGATCCTCAGATGTTGTCTATGCATTCTTAATTCGACATAAATGCCACCACCATTGGCATTTATTTCAAAAGCATTTATTTCAGTTCCCTCTTTCTTAGATCAAAGCAAACCATTCTAATTACTTTTCATTAATAAGGTAAATCAAACTCAAATTCCTTTTTGCTCATTACATTGTTGTGGAATGTACATTATAAAAGTAATTGACCTGAGGAAAACTAAACTTTTGTTTGCTTAAATGTCCTAGAATGTAAATGTAACTGGAAATTATGGATGTAACTGTAATGTATGTAACAGTGTAATCTTTTTTTAGTAAACATGTGTAATGAAACACATGAATGCTGCATCAGAGTTACTCTGATGACATTGTTATCTGAAACTGGCTTCAAAATGAGCTTTTAAGTGAAAGCTCAGGAGGGGTGGGGACACTCCAAACTCGTACCCACATCCTCACACTTAAGATACGTTTTGAGTGCCTAATACACCGTCCCAGTATCAGTAGCTTTGCATTGCTCACTCCATTCCATTATCTCTCTTGCAGCAGCTTTACAGTATAGCTCAGATCACTTATTGGGAGGAGCTCTGATGGCTTCATCACTACAGTCAGGCTGTCATTCCCTTAGCCAAACAGGATAAGCCAAAACCAAATAAAATCACTTCTATCATTCCATCTTAAATAGGGTTGTCTTAATTCCTGAAATATAAATACAAACACAGGCTCAGGCAAAGGTCACTGCAGATCTAAAGTCTAAGGATTCATGACTATTTACTGATGTTATTATACCACACTGTCATTTGAGGTTGCAGTGACATTTTTCAGTTTTATTCAGAACAAATACAAGAAAATTATCGTGCATCGCTTCAAGTGTTAAACATACACCAGCTCCGTATAGAACCAAGATTCAGACAGTGAAATTTCATTAACAACTAACATTCTCCACGTATTTACTGTACTGTACTCATTTAATCCTCATCCTACCAGTACCACTTTTATTTATTTTCTATGGTATACAAACCCTGCTCAATTTGAAGGTGTACTGAAGCTCACATTAACTATGTGCCTAACTGTATGACACAGGACAGGTATTTAGGTGCTATAGGAGCTCTCCTTATACTCAGCCTAGAGCCACATACAGTAGCAAGTATGGAGATTGCAGAATAGGAATATTTTTAAATAATCAATAAATGTGTCATTTAGTGTTTTGCTCAACTCACATGTAGCAGCCTTTAAAAAAAAATCACCTTTTCATTTCTATGCTGAAATACCTTAAAACCATTTTGTAATTCTTAAGCTGAAGCAGAACATTATTACTATATATACAGTACATTGCACCAGAAGAATTATACAATGCATAGTTTTCAGAAGAATGATTTTGGATGTTGCCATACTTTTCCCATACTCTCTGCTTCCCTTGACCTTTCAATGGGAGGTGGCTGTAAGCCTGCTTCCTTGCTCTTGGCTGTGTTATGTGAAAGCAATGTGAATTAGCCATGAAAGACTGACTTGCAGTTTAATGAATTACCCCACTATCCTACTCTAACCTAACTAAAATTCCATCTGTGCTAAATTCAAGCCTATATCCATTTGAAATATCTTCTACAATTAAATCTACTGATGAAACTCAGCAATTACATGACCTAAGCAAAAGTAATCTCCCTAATACAGATAAAATAAAACAACCTTTTTACCAAAATACAACTGAAATGCCAGTGTATTATTTTAGTAGTAGCAGGATTCTTTTTACAGTACATAAGAAAATAAAAAATAATCTGAAGTGATCAATAAATAACAATAGCTGAAATCAATAGTTAAAAAACCTGTAATACTCTGTTTTTATCTACAGTATTTGGCCTTCCAAGCAAATCAATACAGTATTTGTTAGGACTGATGTAGAATAAGTGTCTCTCCAAAGATGTGTGAAGGAAAACACAATTGAGTTAAAAAAAATGCAGGTTCAGGAAACCCAGCAGCTTTGTTCAACAGTTGTTGCACAGAAGTTTTTAATTATCTTCCAAAACCTTAATCTTATTTTAAGAACTCCTTTCAATATATTGCATTGTTTCAATGTATCACTTGTTCTGCAAAAAGTGTTGTGTTGCTTGTTCCACTAAGAACTATGCATGTACAGTATGGATGATACTTTTAGGCAACTATTAGTCAATGAACAAACTACTGCAGTATTGTATTGAAAGCCCTTATCTAAAGATCTGGAGCTTAAATTGTGAAAGACAAAACAAATGCAACATGCTGCCTTTAGATTAAAATTAATTCCTTACCATTCTGTCACACCACTAGATTCCAACTGAAGTTGTCTGCAGCCAAATGCCTTAGTGAGGAAGTGTGAATGGTTGGAGAGCATTAGCAATCTAGTGCGAGCACTGAAGGAGTGACAAGAGCTATTGGTTTGTGAAAAGTACAGCAAGGAGGAAACATTTGTCACATCTCTAGAAACTAATTACATCCAAAGGCCCTATACCCAAGGTCAAATCTAAGGCCATGAAAAGAATGAAAGAGTGGTCTTTTAGATGAGGTCTTGTTTTCCAAAATGCCCTAAGAAACCCATTTTCCGGCAGCTAACTCCCTTTATTTGGAAGTTTTAAAATGTCTGTTTTTGTTTCCACAGATGTGTAGGTCTGAAGTCACATTCCCAGATGGAATGAGGGTGCTCTCTTAGATCATATTGCACACAATGACCAACACTGTAAGTCAGTAGAGAAGCTTTCAAAGCAACAATGTGTGTTTTGTGTTGCTTGTCCCTTTAGCTCTTCTTAATCACATTGAGCCTGTGCGTCTCCAAGCCCTGCTGCGTGTCTTTCTCATTAATTCGGGGAATTAGAACTTTGTCCAGTCTGAATCTAGGCTGCTTGTGTATTCCAGCAGTAGAATATGGAAAAAAGGCAAAATAACTGTTTCACAAATGTTCTTCTCTTAACAAGGCACCATGCTGTTAAGTGTTCTAAAGACTGCACTTGTTTCAGAAATGCTATTCTAGCTTGGTTCCAGCTCATCTGAAAAATAATTACTCCCTGGGAAAGAATCTGTAGATCCAATGTACTATAGCTTTAGTTTGCTTGTTTTATTTTTTATTTTTTAATTCATTGTGATTTGGTCAGAAAAATCTGCTTAGATGTATCTGTGTTAAATTTTCCAAGAACAGAACATTTAGTAATTCATAATTTTGTTATTTTGTGTTGATAACACAATATACAGTAGTTAGAATGAAGCAGATTGTAGTCATTGGGGAAACAAATGCCATAAAACAAATGTTTACAGTGTATGACATAAGGATTGAAAGCTTAATTGTGATAGAAAGAGAATTCTTGTCTGTTCAGTTCTTGAAATGTACAAGTTTTCTATCATGTCATATTTCTGTAAAATGAGGGCCAGACCACTGTAACACCTTGCCCTTGAGCATCCTAGCTCCTAACTCGTCTTAGCTCACACTTGATTTGAAGGAACAGCTGAATTACCATAGCAAACATACTGTAACATTCAAATACATGAAGCTTAACAATGTTTATTGCAATTTATATGAAAGTGAAAATACTTACAAATATTGCATTTATATAGTACACATCCCATTGTTGTATTTCTACATTATCGGGACTCAATAATCTAGTTCTCACACTTTTTATGCTATGCACAGTTAAGTGTGTGTAATTAAGAGTGTAAATAAAAGCAACACTTCAGTGCAAAAAATATAAACTCCTAAAGCTAATAGATGATTTAAATTACGTATAGCACTGACCCTCTCACACGCTAAATTGCACACACGAAGATGCACAGACATACTGAAAGGATCCAACAGGCAGCTCGAGAGGACATAAATACTTGCTTGGAGCAAAACAAGGTTTGACAGTGCTTGAAAACATATATACCGAACACTATCCAGGCAAACAGGAGCCTGACACACAAATAAAACCACAAGAGGGAGTCTGCTCAGAGGGAAGTCAAATGTCTTTTTAGCATGCAAACGAACTTGAAGAATGTGAGGAGTACCTCAACATTACTTGTTACAGTTAATTATTATTTAATTATTCCAAAAGATTATTGCTTACAGTCTTACATAGACCCCAAAAAAGGTCTTGTGTATACCAATAAAATATCTTATTTAATCCATAGAATGCATGTACAGTAACTCATTTGGTTTGCAATTCTGAAAGCTCTGGATAATTCTAAAGGCCTAGCTGAAAGATGTATTCAGGCCAATCAAAAATGTAATGCTTTTTTTAAAATACTTAAAGACATCTTTTTAATAGATGTTTAAATTAAGACATTTAGTTATAAGACTGGTCCCCTGAAAATGCTGTTATACAGTATTTGCTTACTCTTGCCGTCATGTCGCCAAAGGTTGGTACATTTGCCTTAAGCATACATTGTCTTAAATGGTATTTTTTAAACAGTATTTTTTTAGCATAACACAAAGATACATACTTTTTTTTACAAATTACACAGTCTCATTTGTTTCTGTTTACAATGGCTTGAACAATTAGTGGGTGCCGACTGAAATGACCTTTCTTTATATCCAGTGTCATTAAGTATCACCCACTGCAACTCCCCTGCCATTCATCAGAGACTTTGCTCCTTGCACATTCATTTATATTCCATTAGCTGTTACTTATAACAATTTCACCAAATCAGTTTCATGATCAATGTGCCATTTACAAAATGCTATTCATTCCCTTGAATGAAAAAACAACAACCTTTTCATGAGAATGACTGCTCCTCAAGTTTGCATGTACTGTAGTTTAGTTTATTTGTTTGATTAATTAAGTTTAATAACCAAGTAAAAATTAACTATTTGACAAACCACAACTGATTTTGAAGAAGTTACTGTCACGCCCTCTGCAGTTTCTATACGGCATTCCTGAACTCTTTGCACTAATGAGCCCAGGCCTTTTTCCCGTCTCGCTGCTATGCATATGGGTCTTTTTCCGCTCTCCTGCTCCCCACGGTTAGTCCCTTTGGACGTCCGTGACAGAATGCTGAGCCACTTACTGACCCCGCGAGCGGCGCTTTTTGTCTTGCTGCAGTTTTTTCTTGTTCTCTGGGCTGTTTTTTTTTTCAGTTCCTCTATTCTAATCACTGGATATCACTCCGATCTTCCGTGCCTGTGAGCGGGTCCTGCACCTGGCTTTCCTCGGGTAGATCACTCCGATATCAATGATTGAATGTTGAGCTGGCTTTCCTATTCTTATTACTGGATATCACTCCGAGCTTCTGTGTCTGGAGCGGGTTTTCGTGCCTGGCTCTTCCTGGTCTTGCTCTCTCCGATATCAGTGATAGAATGGTAAGCTTTCTGCCGTTCCTCCATTCTTTTTGCTGGATATCACTCCGGGCATCTGTGTCTGTGAGCAGATTTCGGTCTGGCTTTTCTCAGGTTGTCCACTCCGATATCAGCATTAGAATGTGAACGTGCCCATTTGCCGTTCCTCCATTCTTTTCGCTGGATATCACTCCGGGCATCTGTGTCTGTGAGCGGACTTCGGTCTGGCTTTCCTCAGGTTGTCCACTCCGATATCAGCGTTAGAATGTGTACGTGCCAATTGCCCAGTCTGCAGTATTTTTCCCCGGGGTTTTTGTGTTTTTTTTCTTTGTTTTTTGCCTTTTGTTTTGATTGTTTCTCCCCTCCTTTTTGGCCCCCCCTGCTCTCTGTGTCTTGGAACTTTTGGTTCCTACCTGTTTTTGGTTCCTATCTGTTTTTGTGGTTTGTCTCCCTAGTCTTTCCCAGGTTTTTGTCTGTTGTGTTTGTGCTTGTGTACTTTTTTGTTTTAGTCTCCGGATCTCTACTCAACCCCCCCTTCCTCCACCCAATAAAGGTTAATACCCCGGAGGAGGTGGACTCCCGGAGGTTTCCTTTCAGTTAAATGAGGTTTTTCCTCCCCCCAGTGCTGGGCAGCTCATTTATTTGTATGGGCGTCAGGAGCCGCCCATGAAGGGGGGGGTACTGTCACGCCCTCTGCAGCCAGAGGGCGCTCCTTCTCTGTCCTGTCCCTAGTTTCCGGTCTGCTGTCCTTCCTGTCCCTCTCTTTCCCTTGGGCGATATATTTCACTCTGTCCTCGCTCAGCATTGACTTTCGGATGTCCTGAGACCCGCCTAGCACCAGGGCGCCCCACGTCCGCTCCCTGAGGGGGTGGGTTTCTATACGGCATTCCTGAACTCTTTGCACTAATGAGCCCGGGCCTTTTTCCCGTCTCGCCGCTACGCATATGGGTCTTTTTCCGCTCTCCTGCTCCCCACGGTTAGTCCCTTTGGACGTCCGTGACAGTTACATGTCCAAACTGAGTCAAAAGGGTTGAAATTTCAAGAAAATGATCATGCAAATGATGAAACTAAAAACCATTACAGTACACAATGCTGCACATACATTACTTCTGACCATCGTTGTTATATAGTACATAAGTAGTTCAGGTGGGTAGCTGCGTCAGCATGCGTAGGCTCCAAAGGAACAAGTAATAGGTTTATTCCATGCTGAAAAAAAAAGAAGAAAGAAAACACAACGTTTCGGCCGTGGAGTCTTCTTCAGGTGTGATCACACACCTCACACCTGAAGAAGGCTCCACGGCCGAAACGTTGTGTTCTCTTTCTTCTTTTTTTTTCAGCATGGAATAAACCTATTACTTGTTCCCATATAGTACATAAGCTAATAATGGTCTATGAAGTCAATTATTAGTCCAGATATTAATGTGAACAAAGAAACAAAACTATACTGTTTTAGTACTGTATTTACTGACATACAGTATCTAGTACTGCTACTATACATCATTTTCTCTGTGGAGGGATTTACAGTGTGTAGTACCATAATCATTTTTAAGAGCTGTTGCTACTGTACATTCTTTAAAATAAAAAATAATTTTCTTATACATGTGATTTTATATTATTATACCCAACAGGATACGCAGATACTTGTAGTATATAAAGTTTTCAACATTCATCCAAAACAAAGAAAAAGGAATAGAAACTATGATCTTATTCAGTTGCCACAGCAGTGCAACTCCATTACTGCAGTAGTGATGTTTTATACTAATTGTGCTAACAGTACCATACATGTAAATAATTTATGCACATACTGTACATCAGGATGCTTGATATTTAGTCCTGCCAAAGTGCACTTTAGAAGGTGACTAAGGAATGAAAATTGGATTCATTTTTCCAACCTCTTGGTTTTCTCCTAACTTTAATGTGTGAAGTAGGCTCCTTCATGTTTATAGATGAGGTTTGAGTCATTATGAATTGCACAGTCTGTCGAGGGTGACAACTGTCACATGGTAAAGAAAATTTTCATTTGTAAAATAAGTGTCCACATCTGTCATCACTGGTCCAGATGTGGATCAGAAATGCCTATGGCCTACATTTACAATACATTTAGGATCAAAGCCAAGGACCTTCTGCTTTGTTTACTTACAAAATATTTATGATTTCTTTTGACTTCCATTCAGCATGCTAAACGTCATCAATGTTGAAGTTGCCACACAGCAAGTTAAGCACATGGCTCCAGAAGGCCTCAGACGTGAGATCCTTGTGGAGACGCAGATGTTGATATTCTTGGGTTTGCTGAATTATTTTAGGAAGCCTTGTAAACTCTTGTAAAAGACACAGGTTGTTTTTACTTTTATAAAACTAGCAGTGGAAATACTAAAACTTGAGAATCAAAGGAAAGTGATTATTAACGCCAAACGGAATTTAAACACAGCCTTCATAAGAAGACAAGTAATTGATAAAGAGTGAAATGAGAAATTCATTTCTGAAGTATTATGTACACACCTGCATTAGGCTTCAAAAGAGACCTTAAGAACTAATTTTACTCCAGGTGAAAAATCATGTCTTTGAAATTAGTTATGAGATCAATTACAGTATGAGCAGGAAATAACAATAAAAAGCATATAATCCTTCAGTTCATCACTAATGTATATCAGCACAAAACTCAGCTTTTACACATGCACTGGCAATCTCTTAAAGGGACCACTGCAGGAATGTAGACACCAGAATTATGTTTTGAAGGTCCTCTCTTGTAGTAGTTACATGTATGTGAAAACATCTCCTGAAAATAAAGGGTTGAACAATTACATGCCCCTGAGGTGACTGCAGTACAAGAAATCTGCTTATATTCACCCATATTTTAATTGCTTGCTCTACAGTACAGTATATGTTTTGTGGTTTTTTGAAAGTCAGGCTAATCAATTCATATTTTTTTTAATAGTTCTCAGCAGAGTATTATTCATTGTATGGCCAAGCACACTGTCATTTTATAACTACTAGTATTGTGTAATTTCTCTGACAGGATAATACATGAAGTTCATCTCCCCTCCTTGTTTTGAACAAAAAAAACTCCACTTCAGGCATTAATATTCAAGTGTATTGGCAGGAAAGGTTTGTGGTACTATTCTCCTGTCAGCATCACTGTCTGAAGGGGGTCAGAGGTCAAACAACATGACTGAGCTATACTACTGTAAATCTGCTTTGCTTCCTTGTTTCTGCAGTCACATTTTGCAGGTTACGGTACGCAGAAAAAAATCTAGTTCTCTCAGGTTTTGCCTAAAAAACATTCAGCTGAAGTCTCCATGCAGATGCTCTCATTTTTAGAAAGGAAAAAAAAATTGTGGCTAATAAAACATTATATTACTGAAACATCAGAAGGCATAGCTCTCATTAATTTGCTTTAAAGACTGCATTCTCAAATAAGAATGTCCTCAATCTGTCATAGTTATCTTCTCTGAATATGTTGTTTAGAACATACCATGCATAAAAATACATGCTTAGTGCTTATACCATGTTAGTGGTATGTACATGTAGGTATACTGTAACTATGCCTGACAATAATGCACATCCAAAGGGTAGTGTGTATTGAGATGACACATCACTGAAAACTCATGTGGGAATAATTAATTTCAATAACATTTACTGTACCACCAGATAGTTCTCTTTAAAGCGAGCATGGTAGAAACTGGCAAAGTCTTCGATATAAATTAGCGACCTGATTAAAAATCATCAAGTACCTTTTTGTTTCCAATAAACATATTCAAAAACAGTTTCTAAAGGGATCTCCACTGAGCCACAACAGGACTGATTGTCTTTCATATACCTCAACCCGAAAAATAGTAATACAGTATCTCAAGAGTAATTCCATTGAGAGAAATCACTTCACAAATGCAAGCTGTTTGTGAAATGTATAAGACACATTCTTAAAATAAATTAAGTTTACTGTTACCAACATTGAAAAACTGGGTTCTGTGTGAACAAAGACTGGGGCATATATCTATTTTATTATATTCCCCCTCAGAAACTGACAAAATGGTAATACGGTATTACATATGCAAAGGCTTGTGCTTTCTCACTCCAGCTGTGTGAGTTTTCAGTTTCATTGGTTTTCCCAAAGCCTGCCCTGGGGACCATAGTGTTCTGCAATACCATAGCCATTACAGATGGAAACATTTGTTCTCTGCATGCTGAAAAAGCCTAGTCTAATAGTAATAAGTTCTATTCACTGTTTTTTATAGATGATGCGTTTTTTTTAAACCAAAACTTAAAAGATCGTAGTGACCCACCATTATCTTTTAAAATATTCAGTACACAATGGAATTTTGCACCGTATGCAGCATGTACAATAATGGTCTTCTCTTGTAATAAACCCATTATTGATGTATTATTATTAATCATCATATCAGTTCTGAAATTTGCTAGATCACTCTGAGTATTAGTGGAAGTCACAACATGGACTGCACGTCTTAGCGCATGTTACAAAATGTTTCTTTTTTCCAAGACCCGTTACTCATTCTTACCTGTAGCACTAACTTAAATTGGGAAAGAAAATAAATAGTATTGCACTAAGATCAGTAAGTGCTAAATATAAAAAGGTACAGTATTTAAAACATACAAACTGCTTTTCCGTATGACACTACAACAAAGAAAAGGAAAAAGATCTTTGCAAGTTATTTCTAGTCCTTGATTCCCTAGCTTCTCTTTTATGTATCTCAGTGGTTTCCAAAGCCCTCCAGCTGCGTGAAGAGTGATCTGAACTGCTTTCAAGCTTATTCTCATGATAACCTCTAAGTTGAACAAGTGCACGTCTTACATGTTACTGCCTTTGCTTTTAGGCAAGCAGTTTCCAATCAGCCTCAATGTGTATTTCTGTATACTCCCTGCCACCATTAAAGTAATTTTAGAGCAAGGCCATGAACATCTGGTTAGTACAACTTGTTTCCTTTGAAAGACTAAGTGCATAAAAAATTGCTTTCACTCACTTCCTCTCCTCTTGGAATAGAAGTACAGTCATGCCCTTAAAACTCGAATGCCACAAAAATCATTTCTTGACTTCTTATTACAATCATCACAGTAAATTGTATCTTTCTACAGTATCTTTCTTTAAAGAAGCAGTCTCATGCACTTCTGACTACATTTCAAATCAAATCGGAGTACTGTTAAAAATGTGCTGTGCTTTAGTATACATTTAGAGCTTAAGTAGTTCAAGTAACTAGCTGCGTCAGCATGCATAGACTGCAAAGGAACAGGTAAAGGTTTATTCCATGCTGAAAAGAGAAGAAAAGAAACACAATGTTTTGGCTGTGGAGCCTTTTTCACGCCCAAAGAAGGCACCAAAGCCAAAATGTGTTTCTTTTTCTTCTCTTTTCAGCATTTAGGGCTTAGGTTTGATGATTCAAAAGTAAGCTACAGGCTTCATTGAATACGTTAAATTTTAGATTTAGCTCCACAAGGCTAAAAAGCAGAATGTGATGTGAAAAGTAAAGAGGGTGGCATAACTGACTCTCCAAGGGCAGGTTGTATCCTCTTTAGAAACAAATACAAAGAAAAAAAAACAAACAGTCCTGGCTCAATGCAGCTGTCAGTTAATATTCAATGTTCTTATGTGTGACAAACCAAATTTCACACATTACAATCAGTGTTTGAGGACTGGTACCCCATTTGCAATAAAACAGATCTACAGTATCTAGCAAGAGTTGGGCTTGTTTGGCAACTGACATAAGATTGCATATTCATCTTTTCATATTTACATATTTGCATATTATACCAGCTCCTCCTGTCTTGTCAGCATTTTGACCACAAACCACATCATAGTAGAACAAAAGTACAAAAGGATAATCCAATCTGATTAAACAATTCCAACCAAAGAATTATGACAATATGGGTTAACAGTGAGAAACAATGCATGAGTATAGTGGTTATAAAAACAGTAAATGTCCATAACTGGGTTAGCTAACCCACTGACATGCATTCTTTTGCACATGTTGTACTGATTATCAAACAGCACACTTCTCTCCAGTTATCCTTAAAAAGCCTAAACCAGCACCACATCTAAACACCCTCTATTGGAACTTCCAGTGCTAATTTTCACATTTCTCAAAGCCATCTACAGTAAGTCAGTACAAGCAGACATTTGTATTTCTTAGGAAAGTTTAAAAGAAAACGTGTTTTATCTTTTTCCTTAAGAAAAACATTTCTAGACATGTGTGCTCTGTCTGCAGCTTGCAGCAAAGAAGGCTGTGTGTATTTAGTGTAACCTGCATAATCAGGTTTCTGGTTAATCTTGTTCAGGATGACTATAACTCAATTCATTAAGATATTCTAGCTGGGAAAGTGGACCAGTGGTCTTTATGAGCATGTTGTGGTTTGTGTGGAAAGTTCAAGAACTCATGAAAATGTAGAATTTTGTATTCAGTTATGTACCTGCCTAGCTAAAATAACATAGTATAAGATAAGCAAGTAAAAGACTGAATCTTTCAAAGTCCAGAATCTTGCAATTTGCAATTAGTTATATCCCCAATGGCCTATATAGAAGGGAAGACAAGGATTAAAATGGACAAAACAAAATCTTTCCCTCATCAGCATGGCATTGCACATATCTTAACTTTCTTGGAGGAAAAGAAGGACTGAACATTTGATCAGTGCATACAGCACATACTGATTTGCTAGGTTTCATGAACAGAACTGCTATTCGCAAATTCCAAGTGTTTGCAGAGGTGAAATAAAACATTGTGCAGTAATCAGAAACAGCGGCCATTGTGATTTTCCAATATTTTTTCACACCAGCTTTCAGTTCCTCTTTTTCTGCAAAGCAACTCTTAAGAAAGAGTTAGTTGTGCAGGAAAGTTTTTTTTTTATAAACAGACAATGGAAACCTAAAAATTGCTTCATGGTACTCTGAAAATTATGCAAACATATTAACTTTTTAAGAAAATAAGAGCTGTTAAGTAGTGCATGAAAAAGTAACTAAAATATTCAATCATTCTTGTCCTTGAAAGAAGCAGTATTTTAAAATGACACGTTATGCCTTTGTTTAGCTTGTTGTCTGAATATAAGATCAAAATCCAAACATACTGAATTTGAAACTGTTCTTTCCCCAGCTGTGAAGGATAACCTTAATCATTTTTAATTGTTTCCATTTTATTTTCATGAATGGAAACCCATAACATAAACGATAATTACAACTTACTGTAACTTTAGCTGCATTATTATGCATTTTCATTGCAAAACAATACAAAGTTGCTGCATAAATCTCTAGGTCACTAACAAATACTAGCACACAGCAATGTTTAATTTTATCAAGGGCTATATTAGAACAGTTTAATGAAACAATTGCATAACTGGAACAGTTTATTTGGAACAAATATAAGGTGGTACAGCCACATTTAAGAACCAAGACTCCAAAGAGCTAAAATATGTTAATGTATTGATCTGAAAAATCTCTTTGCCCTCACTCTACTGTTTTAAATGAAGCCTAGTGTCCCTTTCCAATATCGCACTTCCTTTTTCACCTTGCATTAAAAGTGTGATTTTTCACAGCCTTTTAGCTTTCTCCTAGCAAATATCTGTACAGTTAATCTGCAAGTAAGAAACAATTAATGCAAATGCTTTTATATGCTTGCTGAAGTTGTTGATAGGTACTTTAATAACTTGTTTTCTATTCACTGGTGATTATTCTGTCCCACCATACAAACAACTTTCTGGTAGCTTCAATTTGAACCTATCACATACGTTTTAGTGCACTCATACTGTAGGTCCCCCATAAAATAACTGAATGAGCATATGAACAACATGTCTTAATATCAGATGCTAGGCCAGTTTAAAACATTATAAACTTGGTATGGAATGAGTGACATGGGTCATGGAAACTGAAAATTACTGTAATTTGAATGTTTTATAGAACATTTCTTGGAAATTCAGACCTTTTTAATAAAACAAGACATAGGGACCCACAATTTAGGGTTCTTCCCTCCAGCATCTCTATATTATTAGATTATATATAATGTATATTATATTAGATATGTATGTAGTGCTTTCACATAAAGTAAAAATGAGCATAAGATACAGGTGTTTCTACTGTAGGTGTGTGATATACAGTATTATCTATTAGTTGACTGCACTCATAATACTAAGAGATGTGTATAAAAGCAATAATACACATTTTTACTTCCTCCTTAACAGCCGCCCAACCATAAAAGGGGTTTTAAAGCCAATCTGAATACAATCTGGATTCATCTTTGTATTATGCATCACAGGATGGTAAAACTTGTGTACCTACAGTACTGTATGTACAGTATTTTAAAAATACCCTGTCTTTTTACAGTACAGTATATGCTCACCAATGTGAACTACTGTATGAATGTTTGCACTAATTGGATTGCAAATATAAAAGGAAAGATTAAGTTTTCTTGAAAGGATCTCAATTTGCAGACAAAATGTTCTTGCAGTAAATGGCCTTTTGTATTTGTGTATGCTTTTTTGTTTCCTTTCTTGAGCTACTAGCTGCAAACTATAAAGGCACAACATGAAAGACAGAAGAATTGGTTGGTGGGAAAAAACAGCCAAGTTACTAGTTATATGTGAATAATTGTGTTGTGTAATACTAAAACGCTGTATACAGTCATAATTGTAAACTTCTAATACTCAATAACATTAGTGCTAACTACAGTTTTGTAGTACGTCTTACAGGGATTGTTCTATTAAATATATATATACAGTATTATCAGTCACCAGTTTGAATATCCTGGTGGCATGGCAGTTAGCACACAGCTCTTTGATTCTGGGCTCAATAATTTTCTGTGTTGAGCCTGCAAGTCCCCTTATCTGCACATATATACCTTATCCTGGGTCCTCCATAATCTCTATTTGGCATATTTAATATAATATAATATATTTAATAGGTGAGTGCAGAACTGATTATTGGGTTGTTGCATTTCAGTGTGATTCATTTTAAACAATAGCATCAGTGTTGTAAAATGCTAATGAAATTCGGTGAAGTATGGTGCAATCTGGCCTTGCACAAATTACAGAGTACAAATTACAATAAAGTAAATAACAAATGGTCCTGTACTCTTCTCAGAACTTAACATCCTTATGGCTTGTGTTATTGAAAAAAACGCAGTTCCTGTTTTATGAAAGAATAAAAAAGTGCAAATCCTGCACAAAAGAAATGTAACTATGAAAGAAAGGAATGAAAATGTTGAATGTTGAACACTGAATAGAATTTTCCTTAGTGCTGTCACTTTAAATCTATTGGAACTAAATGTGATGTTTATCCTTTTGATATTGTTGTGGCCCATCACAGCTAAAAGCTCATTAAAGAAAATAATGTTGTGTGTTTTGAGAATGATGAATTGGTAAACACTGATCATTGTGCAGTACGTCTTAGATAAGGGATAGCAATGAGTGGTGAAATAAATTTACTATAAACATTAGGTTTCCACATGAAGAAGCTGTCAAGCAAATTCTGGTAAATTGTCTTTGAAAATATTCAATTCATTTTTCTTTAACAGTTATAAATGTGTATGATTCACACCAAAAAAAAAGAATTAAAATAAGGAACCAGGGGCAAGAGGTGGGTTTCCATTTGTGCCATCTGTCAGATCAACATTTCTGTAGTGCTTTCAGAGCAGATTGCTATAGCACTCAGGAGTGCTAATGTCTTTAAAATATTTCAATTCATAACCTATTGTACTGTATATATTAAATCTCAATGTTACCCTCTGTCATAAATGTTATGATAATTACAATTTATATTATGAGATAATAGACATATTAATAGAAATATCTGAAAAATCTCTAATTCACATGTTTTGTGTAATTAATTGCACATCTCCTAACAATAATCCTAGTAATGGAGAAATCACACTTTTTAAGTAAAGAGAGGTTTTAAGTTATTTGTTTTAAAAGCCATAGACTGCATCTCAAACATTAAAAAAACACAAGCCCAAACTGTTTTCAGTGAAAGCTTAACGTAGACACTGTCATCTGATAGTTTCCATAGATACAGAGTAGGTACTACAAAATATTGCTCCACTGTAAGGATGTGACTTTTGAAAGAACTTTGCAATTTTTCCTGTTTAGTTTTATTATTATGATGATGATTATGATTAGAAGTAATCAAATTTACCAAATTACAAACAGGCAGAAACAGATGTAAGAGTGTTGCTTTCCCACTGTATTGAGAAATATTTAATGCAAAGAAAATAAGGGAATATACAATTAAAATACACAATACTAGCATTAGTTTAAGTAGCTATCACTTCTAAAATAACAGAAAATCATATGCTAGGCAGTTCAACTACAGTTAAAATGTTTTCTCATGGTGTTTTTATTGTAATTTTTTTGTGTAATATAATTTATGAGTGACATTAAATAGTAGGTTTTTTTGTACTCTTGGAAAAATGAAAAGTACAGTATGTGTCACTAGCTCGTACTATTCATGTTAGTCAGACCACTGTTTTCAAATAATTAAAGTTTCTACATTACATATTCTAAAGAATGAATGCTGAAATTAGGGTGAGGCAAATAATGGTGAACCACAAAGATCTGCATAAGGACCACTGTTCTTCCAAATTTATTTCAGTGAATTAGATTCAATGGTATCTAGTATAATTGTTGATAGTAAAGTTAGCCAACTTTTCAAATTTGCAAAAGACACCAAAATATGAGGATTAGCATACAATGCAGCAGTTAAAAATATATAATCGAAACACTGAGCCTGAAAAGCTACTTATGAAAAAGAACTACTGTAAGCGTTTATGCTGGCACATACAGTAATCTACTGTACAGTACATCTTCTAAACTAGGTGGTTAAGCAAAAAAAGGAAAGTATAATAAAAGCACAGAACTGAAATCAAGGGATATTATGTTCAAATCATTCATTACACTGGTAAGACCTCCTTAATATACAACATGCAATTTTAGTTACCATCCTGCAAAAGAGTTACTGCTGCTCTGGTATCAGTCTAGTGAAGAGCAACTATGGCTTTTAAAGAATTTCCTACACAGACAGCACTATGGGGGAACCTGATTTAAACATTAAAAATGTCACTGACATACAGTAGGCAACTTCTTCTGGCCATAGATCATCTTCAGAATGAACAGAGAAAGACAAACCAGAAGACATACGGATCTGTAAACATACGGTATTTTGTAAAAAGTATTGTGGGTTCTGGAAGAAGCTATTCAGCTATGTTGCCAAAGCTATAATACCATGTCCTTTTCAAGAACTGCTAGATTAAATCCTCAAACCACTTAGCCACTAGCAAACAAACCATATAGGCCAAGTGGCTTCCTGTCATATGTAGCCTTTATTTTGTTGTTCAATTATTAAACAACGTTACTTTGATATTTGTACTATTTGTACTATTATGTGTGGACATATTAGGTAAATCTTTCAGAGTCAATACAGTACATATAATAATGTTCTAAAAACTGAAACGTGTGTAAACTGTGTCATAAAATGAAGGAACTGAATTGGTCCATGCCAAATTTTACATCGCTGCAATTTTACACTACAACATTTCACATGGACCTTAGTGTTTTGTTTCATTAAATGAAAAATAACACTATATTATGTTCTCGTAAATGAAGCATTAAACCAAATACTGTACATGGTTGCTATGTAAACACAGACGTATACAGCAGTGGTTACTACACTGTTATTTACATGTACTTCCACATTGTAATTACACCAGTATTCACAGAAACATACTGTAGTTCTTCCCCAGTTTGTAATACATAACACATCTAATAAACAGAAAATACCATTTTAAGCATTAACTAAAGCTTCTGGTGAACTGGACAGTTGTGCAGAGCTATTCCAGGCAATGCTGGAATGTTCCTAAGCTTTGTAGTGTTATTACAATTTGTGGCAAAAGCTGCCAGATCTGGAGTGTAATTGAGTTAGACAAGGAACCCCCAATTTGGTGCATAAAAGAGACCCCACAGATTTGTAAGGCATGTGTACCTTGCAGTTCTGTCAGTGGCAGCAGCATCACTCCTCCAGGCAATGCAAAGTTACTACAAGTATCAAAATATGCAAAAGTGGCTATTGGCTCAGAAGCAGACCTTTGGGAAGAATAACTGTACTGTCCTCATCCAACCCCCCCCATACCAGTAGAGGGAGTATTTATTGAAAGTGTCTCAACATACTGTCTCACTTTCTGGTTTGGCAACACATCAGTACCGTTCATTGCAATAGGTTGACTATAAGTAGCAAACTAATTGGGGCAAATTAAATCAACTTAAATATCCTTTACAAACAGAAAGTTGTAAAGAAGGTCAAGAGCATTATTAAGAGCATTAGGCGTGTGTGTCTTAACCTTTCCATTGTGAATTTACACTTCTCTCATCTGGGAGATGCCTCTATGTCCATAGGTGTAAAAGTAACAGATTCAGGAAATAAAAAAAATGAACTGATTTTAATTATGCAAAATTGATTGACAGAGTGCGTATCTACCTCCCACTGGACACTATAACAACCACAAGGCCTATCTTATAATCTTAGACAACGTAACCATTTTAACTTCCTCCCACACCGTGAACACAGAAGCAGCAGTGCAGTTGGTCCTAGCAGTGGAGATTTCTTACAAAACAATATTATATATATTTAGAAAACAACATGAACACATATTTTCATCAAAACTAAACAGTGTGAATGGCTTGACTCAAAAACCCCCGACTCCATTATTGGACGACTCTAAATGACAGCTGTGCAATTTATTTACAGAGCCCTGCAAGTCTGTTACACATCTACAAAAATATTTACAAATCCTGTAGGTGACATTTCAGCAAGCTCATTAAAAATGAAGTATGGGCTTGTTTTATATCCTGCCCACGAGATATTGTTTACACTCTGGCTCAGTGCCCATGAGGCACGTGGAAAGAGTTTTCATCAACAGGAAGCAAGAATTTTAAAATCTCACCACCCTTGTGGAATACAGCCAGGTGGGCATTTTCAGATACATATCCTGTATTTACATTTATCTGCCATCTCTTTCTTTAAATATTGAAAACATTTACATTATTCAGTAAGAGGCTCTTGCAAAGTTGGCTATCTAGATCACACTGACACTTTTTTATCATCTACGTCAGTTTACTAGTACAAGGACAGGCTAAGGCTTTTATTGTGTAAAGTAAATAGGGTCATCATTCCTTTTTGTGAATACTGATACTTTTTAAAACACTTTCTAATGGATTTTAGCTCAGGGAAAATATGTTAAATATCTAGGGAATAGCATTGACTTAATTCCCCTTTACAGTGTAACAGTCAATATTCTTGCTTCAGAGAGGCTAACATTTCTTTTTGAATTTAGAAAAGCACCTTCAAACAACAGTCGGTTGATGTGTTACATACGTTATTTTGCATTGTAAGAGAAGTCCATATTCATTTTAGAAAAGGAAACTTCTGTATGAGAAGCCTAAGAAGCTCAAGCCAATTTTGGCTCCTGGTTTCTAACAATATACAGTATTTAAATCCCTGTAACTCATTGGAATTACAAGCTGTGTGTTCAGCTCCACTTACGCACATTTATGCAATGAACACCCCAGATGTAAATGAGCATATTGGCATGCTTGGCATTTAACCCATAGGTCTTCGGCTCATATTGCTTCACAGATACCATGTTGAACTGGGAATAAGACATTATCTATAATATTAAAGATGCTGAGTACTTAACTAGAGATTACTTATACAGTAGTGTCAGAAACTAACCGTTAGTGTCACTTATGTAGCAGGGAGCAAGCACTGCAAGATTAAAAGAGGTGTGATCACAAAGACAGTGAAAGGTATGATGTTCAAACATGAAACAAACCAAGCCCTTTACTTATACACAGCTATTTGCAACCACCATGCCAATACTCCATTCAGATAGACAGAATGGTGATCCACATCCAAAAGAGATGACTTCTAAACTCAACTTTTTATAAAATTGTCTCATACTGACAAAAACTTAAAACAAATGTGTCAGAAATCATCAATGAAAAGGTATACAGATCCTGTGCAGACGCAGGAGTAGGTAGATGACAAAGCAGGCAAACAATCTGGTATGCAAGGTGAGTCCGTTGTCAAAAGGAGAAAGGTGGTTCAACTTCAAGAAGTACAAATAGTGGCAAACAAGCCGAAATGAGAGGCGAGGTCCAAAGTCGAAAGGCAAAAGGGAAGTCAAGAATTCAGAGGAATGCGAGGTACAAAATAAACGCCAGGTAGAGCTCTCAAGGAGTAGACTCAATACTGAGCAGCGGGAAGTGGGTTAGGATGGTTTAAATAGTGCTGCTTGTCGCACGGTAGACTGTGTGCTGATGGATTGTGGTGGCACTTGTTATTATTAACCCGCTGCTGGTACTGGTTAGTTCTTTGTGAGATGATCTCCGCTGACTGTTGTGATCTGGGAGAGAATCTGGATGGGGCCGATAAACCTAGGATCGAGCTTCTTGGAAGGCAGGCGTAGAAGTAGGTTCCTCGTGGATAACCAGACTAACTGTTCTCTCCGAAAATGGGGTGCTGGTCTGCGATGCCGGTTAGCGAATCTGGCCTGGCGCTGGGACAACTTGGTGAGAGCTGTCCTAGCGATTCTCCAGGACCTCTGCAGCTTTTAAATAAATTGTTGCACCGAAGGCACGGCCATATCCGGGGGGGTGTCGGGGATGAGAGTGGGTTGATATCCTAATGAACAGAGGAAGGGAGAGAGACCTGTGGAGGAGGAGGTAAGGGAGTTATGGGCATACTCTGCCCAGTGAAGCAGCGACAACCAGTCATCTTGTGAAGAGGAGGTGAATGTTCTTAGAAAGGTAAAGAGGCTTTGGTTAGTCCTTTCCACCTGTCCACTGGGCTCAGGGTGATATCCAGAAGTCAAAGATACATGGGTCCCAAGTGCTTGACAGAAAGCCTTCCAAAAGGCAGAGACAAATTGAGGTCCCCTGTCGGAGACCACATCCCTGGGCAGACCATGTATCCTGAAAACCTGCTGCACACAGTGTTGCTATTTCCTGGGCTGTGGGCAGTGTGGGAAGGGGGACAAAATGGGCTGCTTTGGAAAATCGATCTGAGACCACCATGATTACGGTATGGCCTTGACTGTTAGGAAGATCCATAATGAAATCGACGGCTATATGGGACCAAGGGCGGTGTGGGATCGGAAGGGGGTGAAGAAGGCTGGCTTTCCTAGCCCCTGGAGTCTTAGTCCTGGCACAGATGGGGCATGCCCAGACATACTCTGCAACATCGGCTCTCATAGAAGGCCGCCAATAGTCCCTGGTCGGGAGGATCAGAGTGCGTCTGCTACCAGGATGACCCCCAAACCGGGAGTCATGACCCCACTGCAGGACGGCAGAACGCAAGTGATCTGCCACAAAAAGCTTATCTTATTCCGTTGAGGGCACGTCTGACCTGATCCTCAATAGAGCAGTGAATCACCGCCACAATTCCGTTGTATGAGATGATTGGTTCAGGTATGTAGTCCAGGTCCGCGGGGTCATGGAGCCGAGAGAGTGCATCAGCCCTCCCAGTCTTGGAGCCAGCCGTATAGGTGACGACAAAATTGAAACGAGAAAAGAAAAGTGACCAACGGGCCTGACACGAGTTGAGGCGCTTGGCAGATTGAATATAGGACAGGTTCGTATGGTCCGTGATAATGACAAAGGGGTGGTGAGCCCCCTCCAGCCAGTGTCTCCATTCCTTGAGGGCCAGCTTGATAGCAAGGAGTTCACAATTACCCACGTCGTAATTAACCTCAGTGGGAGAGAGCTTCTTAGAAAAGAAGGCACAGGTATGTGGAATGTGTTCCTCTTTGTGGCGCTGGGAGAGGACTGCACCAATCCCATAGGAAGAGGCATCAACCTCAACAATGAAAGGCCGGGAGGGAGAGAACACATGTTCTCCGCATGTGTGGCACTGACCGTAAGGGATAGAGGAATGGTCTGCCAGGTAATCTGTCCAGGAGCAATCGGTGATCCATCCAAAGCTTGCATGCAGACAGGGGGCGAGACCGGAGCGAGAGGAATATCCCACTTCTTCACAAAAGTGGCATCTACAAAGTTCCCCACTGCCCCTGAGTCAACCAAAACCGAAAGGGGAAGGTGTGTATTCACCCATGAAATCTCAGCTGGGAATAAAGGCCCAGAAGAGGATTGTGAAAAAACAGCACTACCGACTCTAACAGTAGGCTGTGGGAGAGTTTGATACGAATACGGGGGTCTCGAAGGACAAGCAGAGAGAAGGTGATCTGACGCAGCGCAGTACAGACACAGTCCCTTTCCTTTTCCTCCAAGGACAGGGGTGGATGTGGCAGGGTGGGCACCAAGGGGAGAGGGCCCACGGGACGCACAGGTCCTCTTCATGGGTGTCTCTCTGCTCTCCGAAGCCAAATGCAGATGTCCAATTCAACCACCTGAGCGATCGCCGCCTCTATAGACCAGGTGTGTAGTAGCATGAGCACCAGGTGGTCTTTCAGTTCCTCCGAGAGACCCTTAGAGAAGAGACAAACCAAGGCTTCATGGTTCCAGGCAGACTCTGTGGCGAGGGTTTGGAATTTTGCCACATAATCTTGCAGTGGTCTGTCGCCCTGGTGAAGCAAGGACAGCTGAAGGCGAGTCAAGTCCGGGTTGCTTTGAGAAAAACGCATCTGAAGACAGTCTGCAAAAAACTGAAAGTCAGAGAACTACGGATCTCCCCTAGCAAGCAACACTACTGCCCAATCCAATGCTTTGCCTGTGAGCAAGGAAAGGGTGAGTCTGATCTGCTCCCGAGGAGTAGAAAAAACGCTCAGGCTGCAGCTAGAAAGCCAGGGAGCATTGAGCAATAAAGCCCCTGCATCATGCAGGGTTGCCGTCATACTTTTCAGTGAGAACAAATGGTAAGGTTGAGGGAGTGGTGGGTGGGGCCGTGGGGGTCGGAGCAGGTGCTTGTGCAAAAGGCTTAGCAGGAATCGGTGCGGGAGCCGGTGAAACGGGGGAAGGCGAAAGCCAGGTGAGTGAAGCTGGGTGAGAGCTTGGGAATGGTGATAGAAAAGAGAACGAAAGGCTTGAGTGTCAGCGGGATCCATCTTGCTGGCTCGGTATTCTGTCAGGAATCGTCAATGAAAAGGTATACAGATCCTGTGCAGACGCAGGAGTAGGTAGGTGACGAAGCAGGCGAACAATCCGGTATGTAAGGCAAGTCAGTGGTAAAAAGGAGAAAGGTGGTTCGAAATTCAGGAACTACTAATAGTGGCAAACAATCCAAAACGAGAGGCAAGGTCCAAAGTCGAAAGGTGAAAGGGAAGTCCAGAATTCAGAAGAATGCGAGGTACAGAATTAACGCAAGGTAGAGCTCTCAAGGAGTAGACTCAATACCGAGCAGCGGGAAGTGGGTTAGGATGGTTTAAATAGTGCTGCTTGCCGCATGGTAGAGCGTGTGCTGATGGATTAACACGTGCGGCGGTGCTTGTTATTATTAACCCGCTGCTGATACCGGTTAGTTACTGTATTTTGTGAGATGATTTTCGCTGGCTGGTAGTTGTGACAAATGACTTCTCCTTTTTTTTCGGTTTTCCAAAATAGAGAACTGTTTCTGTTTCATCTGCAGCAACACCAGTGAAGTCAACAGTCACACACCATCACTTCTCTTATGCATGTGTTATCCTATTGGCAGAGATGATTTAGCAACTGGATGGAATACATTAATGATTTAGAGACATCGTTAATGCTTTGGGTATATTACTAATGAAACAACTTAATGGAATCTTTGGAATTATATTTTCCAGAGTCTGTACCGCCAACTGCTTTCATCCATGTTCAGATAACACTGTTGCTGTTGACTCTTTTAATGCTTTTGTACTGTATGTACAGTAGGTAGTTTTAGTGAAAATTATTTTTATGGTATTAAAACTATTTTAAACTATGTTGATAAAACAGAATGTATAACAGACTTTGCAATGACAAGATCGCATGCATGATCCCATCATGGTTGTTTTAATTAATGTGCATGATTGACTTGTTTTCTTAATCTGAAGCAGGTGCAGTTGTTTTTTTTTCTATGGCAACTAAAAAAAAAAATCTCATAAACTGATGTAATAGCGGAGATGTAGCTAAAACCCTCAGGGCCCTGTGACTCTCAATGACTGAGGATTGGGTTCCCTGGCATGAAGGCATGTTTTTTGTTTCTAATGATCTATCAATACTATGTGAATCCAACAGACTACGGAACAGCTTCTACCTCCAGGCAATAAGACTGCTAAATAGCCAACCTGCAACTCCTTTAGCAAATCACCTGTACTGGCTACATGGACACACAGTTTTCACTGTATTCAGCATAACCGCACTACTTGTATACAGTATATTGCATACACCATGGACACATAGCAGCTCTACTCATATTGAGTTTTATTCCGTTTCTATTACATCTATTATTACAGTATGTAACCTTCTTTTCATAACCTCAATTTTGTTATTTTTGTGTTTTTGTGATTCTTGTGATTTCTGTGATTTTTGTGATTTTTGTGAGCTCGCAGAAAAGACATTTAATTGCCAGCAACTACTGCTGCACGCTGTATTGTTGTGCATTTGATAAATAAACGTTGATTTGATTTGAATCTGAGCTGTGATTTTACACATGAGCATTCTTACAAGGGCACAAATGACAATGGCATTATTGTAATTACTAATACTCTCCTGACTGAAAAATAATTCAAAGAAATATACAGATAGTGTTTATTTGCAGCATAAAGAATAAAGAATTATTAAACTGGGTCTTTATTCCAACTGAACAAATTTACAACAAATGAATTATCATTATGAAGCAGTCAAATCTATACAGCTGGATGGATTCATTGACTGGTATAATATTGACTTTCTGCTTCACATTTACTAAGCTAGAGAACAAAGATCACATTAAATCAACCAGTGTTTCCAGACATCTTTAGAAATTAGTAATAGGTTTATTCCATGCTGAAAAGAGAAGAAAGAAAACACAAATGTTTCGGCAGTGGAGCCTTCTTCGGGTGTGAGCTCACATCTGAAGAAGGCTCCACAGCCGAAACGTTTGTGTTCTCTTTCTTCTGTTTTCAGCATGGAATAAACCTATTACTTGTTCCTTTGCAGCCTACGCATGCTGGCGCAGCAACCCACCTGAACTATCTTTAGAAATTAGCACTCTGGTGCTTTATTAGTTTCTGACACAATTATTTTAAATCTAACATATTTCTTACAACTATTTTTATCACATAGTTTGGGCTCCCCAGGAGTGTCATTTACTGTAGGTCTCGGCTCACACTACAGATTCCTTACAGGGGAAAGAGGCAGTGCTTCTGAAGTCGAACTTTTGATATGCCACAAGGTATGCTTTGATATACAAAATGTTCAGCATCAACTGGAGGAGAAGCATCTACCTCAGCAATGTCATTGTGTGACAGGCTAGCTAACTAATCCCAACCCTATGCCCAGTGGTGCAGTGCCCATTGTGAGCTGCCACTTGTGGAATCAGAGCCAGCAACTGACATGATCCATACTTAGAACCAGTGCAACATAAAACCAAACCTTTATCAGTTGCACTATTCGGGAGTGCCACACAGTTCATTTACTTAATTTACATTAATTAAATTACTTAATTACTTCATTTAAATTACCAAAATGAAATCACTGGACATGAAAAGCAGAGAACAGGCACAAATTAGTGAAACTGCCTTAGTGCCTAGCAGGAAACTGTATTTTCTCATTCACTTTTAAAGTTCAAATAAGAATAATAAGCCAGGTTACAACACTTTATAACTAAAACTAAAAACCAAAGTTTTTTATTAAAAAACGTAATGCTTCAGAGAGAGAGGCTTGCGGCTTGAGGGTTGGCTACATTCTCAATCTTTATTTTTCAGTTCTAAAATTGAACACATGCTACTTTTATACAGTATATTAAAATATCATATCCACCACTGGTTTTGGAATGCTTGCTTTAAATACTAGCTCATAACTCTTTCTGGTTGAAGAATTCTGTGCATCTTTTTGTTATGATGTCTGCAAATTACAAAAGAGTGCACACTATTCTCATGTAGTAATTTACTTTTTATTTAAAAGTCAGAGGAATGTGAAATGTTGTGTGATACCTTTGGTAACTCAGTAACTGGAAAGTTTACATTATAATGGAAGGGCGAACATAATCATGTCACATCTGTTAAGAACAGTAAAATAAGCAATATTTATTTTATAATAAAACATTTCCTATGTCACCTACTTACAGTACAATAGCCATTCAAGAGGTTATTGTCAAATAACGTTGTCGAATATTGGCAATTTAATAACAGTCTTTACAGTCCTGACTTGTAAATACAGTACCTGTGAGTTTATCCTCATTGCAGACAACTGCTAAAGTCATAGCACTTCTGCTTGTACAGCCATATCACCCTGCAACTCACAACTGGCAACCCACTGAAGCTAAGCGGGTGTGAGCCTGGTCAGTACCTGGATGGGATACCTCCTGGGAAAAACTAAGGTTGCTGCTGGAAGAAGTGTTAGTGGGGCCAGCAGGGGGCGCTCACCCTGCGGTCCATGTGGGTCCTAATGCCCCAGTATAGTGACGGGGACACTATACTTAAACAGGTGCTGTCCGTCGGATGAGACGTAAAGCCGAGGTCCCGTGGTCA
The DNA here is from genome assembly GCF_059453375.1 of Lepisosteus platostomus. NCBI lineage: Eukaryota > Metazoa > Chordata > Actinopteri > Semionotiformes > Lepisosteidae > Lepisosteus > Lepisosteus platostomus. The sequence goes on from NC_142621.1 coordinate 38,513,378, forward strand.
TTAAAAATCCCAGGGCGTTTCTCGAAAAGAGTAGGGGTGTAACCCCGATGTCCTGGCCAAATTTCCCATTGGCCCCTACCAATCATGGCCTCCTAACAATCCCCATCTATGAATTGGTTTCATTACTCTGCTCTCCTCCCCACTGATAGCTGATGTGTGGTGAGCGTTCTGGCGCACTATGGCTGCCGTCGCATCATCCAGGTGGATGCTGCACATTGGTGGTGGAGAGGAGTCCCCATTACCTGTAAAGCGCTTTGAGTGGAGTGTCCAGAAAAGCGCTATATAAGTGTAAGCAATTATTATTATTATTATTATTTTTCATATTCTTCCCCACAATCAGTAAATAATGAAAGAGAACTGTCATATGGTGTTTGGGAATGAGGAAGTAGAAATCAATGGCCAGAAAGAATCTACTGAAAGTGGTAAATTTGTTTGAAACTTGCTTAGAAAGCTTTAAAGAACAGCCTTACCAGTATTTTAAATTATAAATATCTTCTGGAAAATAATAAACCATTTTAATATTTTTATATAACATTGCAAATGAAAAAAGGAACAATTCAGCAGTATCCATCGGATCGTGTCAGGGCTATTTAAGACGTACTGTAACAGTGGAAACATACAGTAAATAATGTGTTATTTTTTAATAATTGGTTAATTTACAGCAAGGCAAGAGATTACAGCAGGATCAATCATTTGAGTCTGAAAAGCAAGCTGGGAAATCGAAGTGAATCGAAAAGAAATGTTTCAATGCTTGTAACAAAGCCAAAAACGGAACCATCCTGCCTGAAATAAAAAATGTCTTACACCAGAGGGGTAGTTTCCAAAGACCTCAAGCAGATTATGCAACATCAAGGGAAATCTCTTACTACTGTAGTGCTCATTGGAAAATGCAAACCAGACTGGCACTGTACTAGAATTCACCGTTTAAAGCCCCTCTAAAATGTTTGCATGCTCATTTTTGCTGTTGATTACAAGTCAAATACTGTCATATATTAAATTGCACAACATGTAATCAAAGATAACATCTATGATCGCTATGCGTATAATGGTGTTGACGTTTCTGACCAAATAAACTGATGAAAATTGACAAATTGTGTTCGCAGGCTTACATACTGTACCGAAGTTCTGTAGGAATGATAAAAAGGTTAAATGCATAATTGTCTACACCATCTGATAAACACAGTGTTACTTTTATTATGTCAAAGGTTTAATTTGTTGCTAAAACCCAGCGCAAGAAATTACTTGTTATTATTTTCAATCATATTGTAGTATGTTTTATAGTTATAGCCAATTAAAATTCAATTTAAAATGCATTAGATACAGTACGTACTGTAGCAGCATAACGTCTGGTCTCGATGGAGTACACGTTTTAAACCCAAATTGGTCTTTCTCTACAAGAAAATAAGCAATTACTGTATTATGCCTTCCTAGCACATTTACTATAGTTCCCACGGTACTCAGTTCCGCCACCTTCTGTTCTTCGTGGGAATGAGAAATACTATTACAAAAACACTTCTCAAAATATTCTCTGTACTGATGTAATGAGAAAAAAAAGTTAAAGCACTTTCATAGAGCAGCATTAGAATTGTTTGCGTTTTTTCAGGAAATGGAAGAAAACATAATTATTGTTTTAAAAACGCGTCGGCAGTTTTTGACTGGAACGAAACCATTATTAAAAACTATTCACGTAGCACGGCCACTATATGCGACAGGGTTTGCTCGGTGATCTGTGATGTCTAAGATGTCGTGACAAACCTTTCTGTGGACTTACCTCTAAAATCTGGACGTAACTTGCTGGGAACCATCCTCTCACTCCATCCTTTTCCCCTTCCCACCAGCCGCCGTCCAGCGCTTGTAAAACTTTAATAATCTCCCCTGCCTCGAACCTCAATCCCTGTTGATGTTGATCTCCGGTGAAGGCATATAAACTTTTACACAAAGATCCAGACATTGCAAAGGGAAAACATGCAAATAGACTCTGTACTGTATCTATGCGTATTTAACTCTTTCTTTCCTCCTCTCCTTTATACACGCTCACAGGATTACATTCTTCATTTTCTCAGTTTTGTGTTTAGTGGACTCGATTCAGGAATGTGATCGGATTCGCCGGAAAAAGCCGTTTCAAACCAAAGATTGCTGAGCAGATTCCTCCAGTTCCCAGAACCCAATACAGCGGTGCTTCCAGCCACTTCACTCGTCTCTCCAGCGTTTTGCTGCCTGCTGCTGCTGTTGCTACTCTGTTATTACACTTCAGTTTTCACTGAAGGAAGGAAGCGTGATCTCACTCTTCAAGGGCTGTGCAGTTTAACTCAGAGACGTGTTTTTTAAATACATTTGTCCCAGATTAAGACATGTACAGTACGTTGTTCAATTAGTTTTTAATGTATAACAGGAAACATGTCTAACGTAGTAGTTTCTTTCAACTACAGAATATACTGTAGTATACCTACAGTACATACAAAACTGATGCCACCCACCGTTTCGTACCTTGTCATTAGCCTGTAAAGTACGTGCGCCTATCAGTATGACTGACTCTTAGTTATAATTGGCTAAGGGTAAACGAAATAAATTCTAGAATGGTTAGATCCTAGTTATCACTTCAATTATTATGGGACAGTTGGTACCATACTTTTAGAGTCAGACAAGAAAAATCAAGATTTGTAGTAACATGACTTTTAATGCCTAAATGCATTTTTTTAATTAAAACATCTAGAGAATGTGAAACGATTCAGCTGTGCTAGTCATTCTCAAGTGTTCCAGGTACAATTTTTTTTTTTTCCCAAATAAAAATGTCATGGAACCTACAGTATGTACAGTCATGTCTGTCACGTCTGTCTGTCCCACAGTGTACGTGTGCTGTGCTCATAGTGGGGGTGGTGAGTGGATCAGTGGGAGGCAAGGAAAACTGTTTTCACAGCAGGAAAATTTCACAGTGCATTTAAAGTACGGTGCACCGATTGTTAACAGCATAGTGGTGAGAAATGTCAATTCCTCTGGTATTCATGGTGTGACAGTCTTCCCCTCGTTTTAATCTGTGCTGAGAGTGTGGTGAACAATGCACTATAAAATACAAATTTATCTATACTCTTCCATTAGGAATCCATTATAGCTTTCAAATTGCAGGTGATTATCATTTGCCTACAGATAATTGTTTTTTTATTTTGAATTGTGCATATACAGTATACGCATTACCATGAGAACATTCAGACACTTATTTTTTTTAAAAAAATAATATAACCAGAACAGTGTTTTTGCAAGGAAACTATGAGTATTGTATTCAAAATAATTTTGAAGGAACACAAGAAAGTTGCATTAGTGACAATGTCCGGCCAGTTTGTTAGTGTGTTTGGGGCAGGTCACATCTTAAAGATCCAAAACTTTTGGGTGTTTCTTAAATGATACCAAGTAATCAGACTGAGCAAAGTAGGTAGGGACCATATTCTAGACTCCCAGAACTCTCTGGGGAGGAAACTTCTCCTGTGTCCATCTTGAAAAGGCAGAACCCTTGTACCACATGAAGATGTCTCCTGGACTGACCAATATCTGGTCAATATCCTCCAATAATTTTAATACCTGAATCATGTTCTGGGCGGTATGGTTATGGCACAGTGGTTAGCATTCTGCTTTAATAAATCAAATCCACCTTAAATGCATTACTGTACATTTATTTTTGTAAATGTCCTTCTAGATCTATACAGATTATTTTATATTGTTTGTGCAACTGAAACAGTATTTACAATTTCATATATTTGTTTATCATCTACAAATTTGACATGCTTCCAGACTGTTGTAGGCCAGAATCTAATGCACTGGTATAAAACAGGAAGAACAGCACTTTCAGTACTGTTTTGCTGGCCACTGCTGGCCTCATTCCAGTTTACAGTAACTCAGCTCATCAGTAACCAACCTGTGAATTCATTTCTTGTTAATTTAGGGTTCACAAAATTAAACGGGGACAATTTAAGAGGGTTCAAGTTACATGTGATCCAAATGGAGGGTGACAAGTGGACAGTTAGTGCATCACACTATGACCTCTCTTTGGAGATGCTCTTTGGTTTGCTACAGCAGATGAAAAAGTGTTCCCCGTATCTCTTGAAAGGCCTAATGACCCATGTTAAAACATCAGAGACATTGGTATATGTTTTACTGAAGTAGGAAAGTCAACATTATTTGATAGAACCAATTAAGACACTGAAATATTCTGCTTTAAGACATTATTCATTTACATTAAAATTTCAAATTTAATGGGCTCCTGCTTTTCCATTGTTTTCGCAAATATTTTTATTTATATTTTTATTATTGACAGATCCATTCATGTTACATTTTTGTTGCATTAGTTGTTTATTTACAAATATAAAACAACTCCCCAAACCCAGGTCCTCTGAAAAATCTAGTTGAAAATCAAAAGAATACAAGGACATTTTTTAGATGATTCAATAACGTTTAGGTTTTGGCTTTTTATTAATCTAATTTCAGAATTTTATTTTTAGAGACAAAATTTAAACAAGCCTTCTAGGGGTACTCCACCTTCATTACAGATATTTGTAATAAAGAACAGAAGTTGGAGCATTCTTAAAATTAAATAAAACTCTTTCTATTACTGAGCAGGGTCATGATTAATGTGTGATACTTAATGCATGGTTTAAAACTAGGGAATGGAAGGTTTTACTGAATGGATCAAACACTTAACTATTTTCATGTCATATGCACTAGTCATAAATCAGCTGGAGAGTTTGTTAATGTGCTTACCAAAGGGATGTAAGATTTACAGAGCTCATTTTAAATGTTACTGTTAAAATATGCACGTTAGAGGAAACATGATAGTGATTATTGTAACATTCTAGGGTTTTTGACCATGTAAAGAATTAATTGTGTTAATGAATCTGATTTTTAAGAATTTTATTAGATATGACTATTTAAGAAGTACACTAGTGTATTTAAAATACAGTTCCTGCTGCTTAAAGTTTCAATGTGTTATGTAAGATATTTTATGTATTTTGAAGGAAAAAATAACTTCAGAATTTCAATGAGAAAAAAATATTGTACAAACTGAACACTTTAAATTTAGAGCCAACAGTAAAAGCTGGTGTTCTGTAACACAGTTGCCACCTAGTGGTGTATATAGAAAATGCCAGATAATTTTTTTAATGCTGTACATCTGTGAAACCACATTCATGAAAAACAGGATTTATACTTCTTCACAAAAGTAATTTGAAGAAAAATTAATGGAAGTTTAATGTCTCAAAATCCAGGTTTCATTTTTGTTTTGTTTTTAAATAAGGTAAAACACGTCTGAGACTGCACTGGCAAGTCTAATAAATATATGACATGCCAGCTTATTTTCCAGCTGTGTTGAAACATCCCTTCATTAAAGATTTCCTGTATCCTGTAGGAAAAACTGATGTTTTGCACAAAGAAAAAAACAAAGATAAAACATTTCCCTTTGACACTAGTGCCATCCTACAGTATATGTTACAGGAAATCTACAGCAAGAATTCCCATTAACCCTTTCAAAATGTATGTAAATATTGCAGAACTCATGTATAATGAAAACATACAGTATATATAAATTCATGCAAAGTTTGCAAAAGCAAAGGAAACTGGAACCAGCAGCTGTATGCTTCTCAACGTACTAGCTTAGATGAATAAATCCTGTATCAGAAAGCTGTTCAATCCTGTTGAGGATCATGGCAACACAAAGCTTAGGTAGAAAGACTGGACTACACAGACAGTACATGGACAGTACAGTAGTCGCTGGCTACACACACGACTCATGCAGGATAATATAGAAACACCACTTAAAGCCAGTATGTCTTTAGAAGGTGAGAGGAAACCAGAGCCCATGCAAACACAGAGGGAGCTCCACCCCATTCTGCAATCAAACCCAGGACTGAGAGCTGAGAGGCAGCAGGACGTTCTGGAGTTGATCTCACCTTCTTTAGAAACTATCATGGTTTTACACTCTAGATTAAATACTATGTCCCTGGCAGCCAATGTAATATTTTCCCTTTGGGACTTCCTCCAGCCGCCAGATAAACAGTAATATAACTCCTTTTTCTGGCTCCCCTCCTTGTTTTCTCTCACTGAGATCCTCCTCTCCAGCCACCACCATACAGCAGTGCTTGTCTCTAAGGAAGAACCTCTTGTCTGTACTTACTCTCTGACTCTCGTTAATTTATTTTGCCAACTTAAGTGTTGGCACAGTGAACTTCAGTAAAAAGGCCTCAAGATGAAGTCTTCTTTCATCTCCAATGGAATACAATGTTGTGCTTTTATTGTTTTTATATTTCTTTCCTGCCTTCACAGCACTGTACTAAAACTGCAACAAAATAATGCAACAAACCTGAGTGCATAACACAGTATTCAAGGCTAACTGAAAAAAAAAAAACAGAAAAGAGTTTGGCCAATAAATTACTAATACCTAAATAACAATATTTTAAGACCTTCAGGAAAAAGAGATATACTGTCTATTGAATCTATTGCACTATTGTGTTTATTACTTCAAAGATATAAATGGCTCCACTTAAGTTGATAAACAAAATATTGCTTTAATTACAGGGCCTATAAAGTATATTTAGTACTATGATGACTTGAGGTCCCATCTTTCCTGTAGAGAGTATCTTCCTCAATCCTCATTCTTCAGACCACCCATTAGTGTATTTATTTCCTTGATTATTTCAGTTTCATGTAGTAAATGAATACAAACTTTACTCTGCTTGATTCATATTTTCAGCAGCCATTTAACTATACAAAAGTATTTATTTTTATTGACAGAGCAGTTCTTCTTCACTAACTTTTTGTCCTGAATTTAGAAAACTCATTTATAGTGCATAAAATGCCTAGGAACAGAAGGTCACTGACCTTTGAAAGGGTCTGCCCTGAAAATCTGAAGGTCCACCTGTTAACTAATTATAGTCTTCATACTGACTTAGGGCACGCCTTACACTTTTCCAAGCACAAGTAATCTCCTTGAGCGAGAAAAAAAAACATTGCCAGTGACATCTGTGAGTGTAAATCTATTTCTGATAACTACTTAAAGTCTACAGATCACATTAAATGCCATTACACAATATGAAAATCATGAAATTGATTTACATTATCTTCTTTGCAAAAAATACTTAGGTTAACATATTGTACATGTAATGGTTAATGTAACTGATGTCTTTAAGTCTAATATGACTGATTTATATCAGAATTAAATTAATGCTATTCTCTGGGGGTTGTTTTTAATTGCTTATGTTACAGTTTGAAAGCATTTCCTCTCTTTCCAGTTTTTAATCTTGTATGATATACTGTACTCAGTGAGTTTAATTTTTTTCTTATTTTATCGCACAATTAAAATATACATATTCTACCAAATAAATACTAGTGAAGCTTTATCCCAGTGTTTTTGTAGTGCTCAGTCTAATCTGCCGAAGAACATTATAAATAGAATAAGAAAGGGCCAAGTGCTGTTCGGATCACTAAATTCCACCACCACCAAAGTGTATGACAGGTTATAAGAGGGCAGAACTAACGATAATGACATGCCTGGTTGTTATTAGTCAAACTGCGTTTCACAACTGAGACCATAATAATAAAACAAAGGTCTGAATCACCTGTTATTACACTTTGTTACTGATGTTTTTTATCCTTCAACTTCTGAGAACTTCAAAATAGCTACAAAACATAATTTTCTTTCCCTTCCAGTAAACACAAGGAAAGTAATTTCTGCTACCAATTTTCCTCTAGTCAGACAACAGTGATGATGTTCTAAATCAATACCATTACTGCCAACGTTCTTCATGAAAGATTGCATCCTCTTCTCATGGCCGAGTGTTTAAAAAATTAACTCACTGTCATTTGTATAGACAGCTAATGCTGAAAATAACCATTCAGTGATCATATTACCACAACGCCTTCTCAATACAGAAGTCCTCTCAGGCCACCTGTCCATTCTTTTCCCACTCAGAGTCTGCAAATGGTCAACTTTTGACTTTGCCCTAAACAGTATAAACCAAATTGAAGGAACTCACTCAAAATCAAAACCTCCTCATACCCCTTTTTTACAGTTCAGTGTCTTTTATTAGTCAACTAGAATAAAGACATCAGCCAAATTAAATATTATCTGACAAAACATTTATAAGCACTCTAGGTTTTTATCTCCAACCCTGCCTCACATATTGCCACTCTACCCTTTTAAATCTTCAATGTTTTACAATCCAATCAGTGTCTCCATCTGCTGGCACCCTGTGTAGCGCTTTTGGAAATATCCTGTTTTGTTTTAATAAGTACAATATCAGGAGACCAGCATGTACTGAATGGAAGAACAATGTGCATAATCCAGAAAAAGCTAGAAAATAACCCATGATTACATTATATGTCTCTTACTTTGCAGTTAGATCAGATGAGCAGACCCCTGAATCGCATTAAAAGCATTTTGAACAATAAGGGAGAACAATTTTCAGTTACTATTTATACAATTAAAGCTATTTAGTTATGAATCCAGTTTTTCAGCTTTTAGAGCACATTCAATGGACACTTGACCTGAAATATAAATATCGATTCAATAATAATAACACTACTAAGAATAATGATTATTACAACAACATACAGTAGCAAAATAAACAGCAACACCAAGAACTTTAAATACTTTATTGGTACAATATTTGAATAAAGAATGGCTAAAATATTTGCTAAATATTTCAATTGAATATATATTACGAATAAGATCAATTTAAAAATGTTATTTGAATGTATTTGCGTTAGAAATAAAAATGTATACTTTGATCTCATTTTGCCTGTTTACTTGGGTATTCTCTAACACTTTCATTAATTACGTGAAAAGTCTCACACCCACAACAGTCCTTGGTGTTTCTAAAAATAATCTTTCCTTGGAGTTGAAAAAGATTTCTTTAAACAGGTTCCTCCTAACTTAAAAGATGACCATATATAGGGTAACGTAAAGATGGCAACAGAAAGGGCCCTGTATAAAAAGAGGTCAGAGTCGCAATTCTCCTTGTCATCTTACAACTCTCGGTAAGTCCATCTAGCTATCTAGCTTTAAAGTTACTGTATTGCACGTCAGGAAAAACTAAAAAGCATTTGTTTGTTTTATTTTTGTTCTTACACTAGGTTATCGCCTTGGAAGGCATAAGTTTTTCATTTTACTTCGGAATATTACAAGGTAAGTTGTTTTCAAATTCTTATAGAAAGAGACATTAATAGCAGTCTCTGCAAGCTAGGTGATAAAACAAATGGCGTTTTCGGCGTTTGGGTTGAGCTGTGCGAGGGATGAGCAATATACAGAAATTAGAAGGAAAGTACTGTCAGTCCTTCTTCCTTTAAGAACAAATGCGCACTTTTGCAATCCAGGTGCGAAGAGACATCAGTCAGAAACTGTGCGTAATAAGCGAAACCAATATTTTCATTAATTGCTTTAGCTTTAAGAGCAAGTAGTGTCTTATCCTGTGGGCTTCCTCTTACTAGTACGGTTTTCTTACACGTTCGTTTTCGCTGTCTTTTTAAACTGTGCTTTGATGCGAGCACGCAGTTACAGTAAGGCTTTTAGTTTATTCGCCATACAGTATGTTACTCTTCAACAATAGCGTATCACATATTTTAATGTTTTTTTTTAAAAGCTGAATTTTGATACATGATTTTAGTTCTTTAGACATAAATCGAAGGATGTACATGCTTTCTAACGTCTATTAGTATAGAGTATTATGATCAGTGTGGTCGACTTGAAGCACTGCCTCCAAGCTTTAGCACAGTGGTCTCCTGAACCCCAGTCTAGCAGGTTTTTACAGGAACAGTGACTGCGCTGTACAGTAGCTTGATTGTAAACAGCATTCAAAAGTCCAGCATATCTATAAAATGCTTTGACTGTGGTGAAGGTGAAGTTAGTGTACTTGATCTGTGATACAACAAAAATTATCTTTATTTGAGCTCAAGATTACTTTACTATTTGTAATTGTTAATTATTACAGTACAGGTATCTACAGTATGTTTTCTTTGTACATGTACTGTATAACATATTGAACAGAGGCTGAAAACTGTCGAGGTAATGTCCCTGTATAGGACATTTTGTATCACATATTATTGTCATAGAGAAAAATAATAAAACCAGCTTAATTTGTATGTTACGAATAGCAGCAAATCACCATCATGAGTGGCGACTCGGAGATGTCTATTTTTGGCGAAGCTGCCAAGTACCTGCGCAAGTCGGAGAAGGAAAGATTGGAAGCACAGAGTCGGGCCTTTGACGCCAGAACTGCCTGCTTTGTGGACGATGACAAGGAGCTCTACGTTAAGGGCGTCATCCAGAGTAAGGAGGGTGGCAAAGTCACTGTCAAAACTGAGGATAACAGAGTAAGTTTAATGCAGTATGTGATCAGTCATAAATCCCTGTCAATTATATTTGAAATCTCTTGTCATTCACATTCTCATCCTCTTATTTATTTCAATATTCAGACAGTGACCGTGAAGGATAACCAGGTTTACCCACTGAACCCTCCCAAATTCGATAAAATTGAGGACATGGCAATGATGACCCACCTGAACGAGCCTTGTGTGCTGTATAACCTCAAAGAGCGTTACGCAGCCTGGATGATTTACGTATGTTTTTACATATCACATTTAAATAGATGTGTTAGTATTGTTTTAGCAATTATAAGTACAGTATATAGAACCTAAAACGCTGATTAATGATACCTGTTCATTCTTTGCAGACGTACTCTGGTCTTTTCTGCGTCACTGTCAACCCGTATAAGTGGCTGCCTGTGTACAATCCCGAGGTTGTTGCTGCGTATAGAGGCAAGAAGCGCATGGAGGTGCCTCCACACATTTTCGCCCTGTCTGACAACGCCTACCAGTTTATGCTGACTGGTAAGAACAGAAGTTTGAAGTCTCATGAACTCTAAACCCGCAACTGGACTGAAATAAACATTGTTCTATGTACAACCCAGTGTTTATAAAAAAATGAACCTTGTAAATACCTTTAGTTGTCATTGTAGGAAACTATCTTTTTAACATGTTTAAACTGTTTTTTTTTTCTAAACGCAGACCGTGAAAACCAGTCTATTTTAATCACGTAAGTATATTTTAAATAAACTTTTCTGTATTGTTTAAGCCAATAAATAAATTGTGCTTATAATTAACTTGGACTGTCTTGTTTTGCCAGTGGAGAATCTGGTGCTGGAAAGACTGTGAACACGAAACGTGTCATCCAGTACTTTGCCAGCATTGCAACATCTGGAGACAAGAAGAAGGCCGAATACACTAGCAAGATGAAGGTTAGACTTTTACACACCATTTTATTAGCTTTACGAATATGATTTTCAGCTGGTAGTGCTTCAATCATTCATTAATGGTTTTATCCCCTACAGGGAACTCTGGAAGATCAAATCATCCAGGCCAACCCTCTGTTAGAAGCCTTTGGTAATGCCAAGACAGTGAGAAATGACAACTCCTCACGTTTCGTAAGTTTTGTGCCAGCTCATAATTTATTTAATATGGTCCCTTATAATGTCCCTTATAAACATTTTCCTTGAAAAAGTACTACATTGTGATTGCTATGGCTTTTACCATAGTTTTGCAGTGGTGTTTTAATATCTCAACATGTCTCACTCTGTGCTTTACTGGACTATAAGAATACCAAGGTGTACTAAAGGAATCATTTTGTCACTGAAAATGTGTATTTATTTTAGATTGTACTATATTAAAGTATTGTTCCTTTATATATATATAAATATGGGCAAGTATACTTGTCAATTTTCTATTTGGTTTAATAAAAAGTAATAAATAATAAAACATCAATGATAAAGTGAAGAGTATCACCACTCCCCTTATTTATACATTCATTTATTACTAGGGGTGTCCTACTGGGCTACACCAATGGCATTGGAAGCAAGGAAAAATATTGTTTTTTTTTAAATCATGTAAAATATTTAATTAGAACTGAAATAGATGAGTTTAAAAAGACAACTACACATAGAGTACCTGCCAAATAATAAAGTTTGTGGTTGTCAGGTTTGCTTTGGGCTCTAACAGAAGCATAGCCAGGTACTAAAGTGTTTTAATCTTATTTTGACTAACAGGGCAAATTCATCAGAATTCACTTTGCAGCATCAGGCAAACTGTCTTCCGCTGATATTGAAACATGTAAGTACAGGAGCCTATGACAAAGAAAGCATTTAGACTCAGACTTGTCTCTGTAAATTTTAAATACACAATTCATGTACTACAGATTTGCTGGAAAAGTCAAGAGTTACATTTCAACTGTCGTCTGAAAGAAACTACCACATTTTCTACCAACTGACATGCAACAAAAAACCGGAACTCATTGGTGAGTATCCAACTTAAATATTTTATTTAGCCTTTTGGTAAGATTATTTTAACAAAGGGCATTCAATTTTAAAGGGCAGCCTTTAAAAAATGCATTTCTGCTTTCTTTCCCAGAAATGCTTCTTATCAGTTCCAACCCTTATGACTTTACCTACATCAGCCAGGGTGAAGTTGCTGTGAAGAGTATTGATGATGCAGCAGAGCTGATGGCCACCGATGTAAGTAGAATGGCAATCAGATATCACAGCATGTCTCAGGTATTGGTTTCTTGGTAATAGTCCCTTACGATGATATTATTCTGTGTATCTATGCAGGAAGCCATTGACATTCTTGGTTTCAGTGCTGATGAGAAAAATGGTATCTACAAGCTCACTGGCGCTGTGATGCACTATGGTAACCTGAGGTTCAAGCAGAAGCAGCGTGAGGAGCAGGCTGAGCCTGATGGCACTGAGGGTAAACAGCATCTTAAAACAAATGCCAACATGTTACAAGACCACAAAGTTAAAGCTTTTACACCATTTACATCAATGTTTGAATAATTTTATTCCCCAAATTTTGAATTCAGAGCAAATTCTTTTTGTTTTGTTTTGATTTGTTGACTTTAATGCTGCAATAAGAACTTTGTTTGATTTATAAAGTACACTGCAGTTAACTATGGATATTCCTTTTAAAAGGAATATTACAGTTGTGTACTGGTGTTAGACTCCTGTATTTGCTAGACAAGACTGCTTATTACTGAATGCAATCAGTTGAATTGGGTTGGGAAGCTGAGAGTTTCCTGACCACGGTATTGGACAGTATATATTTCGGAATAAATCCTAAACAGAATAGAAAAATGAGCTTCACGTGTTGTACTAATTTGATATTTCAAGTATATATGGAAACTATAGTGTAGGTACAGTACCTTCATTACTAATCACTATATAAATCTTTGTCTTTATGCAGTATAACACATTTTACGAAAATAATCACCTTAAAGTGCTGAACAAAAGAATAAATAAGAGATGCAAATGTAAAAGCAAATACAATTTGTTTTTAAATTTAAATGTAAATTAATTGGAAAGGAAAAGTTTAAAAACTATAAATACCTACGTATACTCTATGTAAGCTAGAAAAGCTTTAAACTCTTTTAACAGCATTATTGCCTCCATTTTATGATACTTAGGATTTGTTCTATGAAACCAGTAATTACAACAAATATAAAATAAAAAATGATTTAATCAATATAAAACAGGCTAAGCACAGGGTCATTATTCAGAGCTAGAACATACTGTACTGTAGTTATGGGTAACTGTAACTCAGACAGGCTGAGATCTAAATGTAAAAATCAATGGCCACTTTTTTTCTGACTGATTATATGATATGTTTCATGCTTTTTGTGGAAAAAATAGTTAGGATTGAAACATTTTTTTCACTAATTATTAGGTATTGTCTTTTTTGGTTTACAGTGGCTGATAAAGCAGCTTACCTGATGGGCCTGAACTCATCTGAATTTCTCAAGTGTTTGTGCTACCCCAGAGTGAAGGTTGGGAATGAGTATGTCACTAAGGGACAGAGTGTCCAACAGGTAAATTATGTCTTTTTGTTGTTTAAAGTATAGGTGAGATGTAGAGAACATGATCAACTTAACCAGTATATTACAATTTCCAGTCTTGCTGTTTTTGTGAAGTGTGTTATTATTCTTAACTAACTAATGTTTCACCCATATCTATGTCAGGTGTATAACTCCGTTGGTGCTCTGGGCAAGTCTGTCTATGAGAAGATGTTCTTGTGGATGGTGATCCGTATAAACCAGCAGCTGGACACTAAACAGGCCAGGCAGCAGTTCATTGGAGTTCTGGATATTGCTGGCTTTGAGATCTTTGATGTAGGTTTAGAAGTCTTTTTAATATATGTTATAAGTTAATGTTGGCCATAGTCTAGTTTTATAATATGGTTATTCATGTTTCAATTCTTTTCTCTTTTCTAGTTCAATACATTGGAACAGCTGTGCATCAACTTTACCAATGAGAAGTTGCAACAGTTTTTCAACCATCACATGTTTGTACTGGAACAAGAAGAGTACAAGAAAGAGGGAATTGATTGGGAGTTCATTGACTTTGGCATGGACTTGGCTGCCTGCATTGAGCTCATTGAAAAGGTATGCAACACTGTGTCTTTTGTCTTTTGGACATGCAATATTTATGCAGAACATGTGCAAATGTTAGATCTCTTATGCACTGTAACATTTAATATTCTTTAGTTAAAATTGGAATTATGCATAAACCAGAATTTACACATTTAATACATCTGTGCAAGTTATGATCTGTGCATGTCTTTGTGGGCAGGAACATGATGTGAATGGCTTTAGCAAACAAATGTATAATGAAAAGTTCACAGAGTATTCGTTTAAAAATTTGTGGTCAAACTATAGATTTTTATTAGTACATGAGTGCTTTCTGGGTTACGAAAAGTTTACTATCTCTTTTAGCTTACTACAAAGGTATATTAATATTAGTGCATAAAGACACAGACCTTTTTGACATTTCTGAAAGTTATTGCTTTTAACAGATTTGTATTACTTAGAGAAATTATTTTTGTTATGAATGATAGTTTATGCTTAGCATGAAATTGTAACAGCGTTACAATTTATCTGCCATCTTAAATCAGACTATTGAAAGTGTTTCAAATAAAAAAATAAAACAGATGGTTATGCATACATGACTCAGGCAAGCAGACAATTCTTGACAAACTGACCTACAGTAGGCTCATTTACTGATACACATTTTCAGTTTGTTTCTCTACAATTAATTTCTTTATTTACATTGATTTTACCCAGCCAATGGGCATTTTCTCCATCCTTGAAGAGGAGTGCATGTTCCCCAAGTCTACAGACACCTCCTTCAAGAACAAGCTCTACGACCAGCATCTTGGAAAATCTGCCTCTTTCCTGAAACCCAAGCATGTCAAAGGCAAGGCTGAGGCCCACTTCTCCCTGGGGCATTACGCAGGCACAGTGGACTACAACATCAGTGGCTGGCTTGAGAAGAACAAGGACCCCCTGAATGAGTCTGTTGTGCAGCTGTACCAGAAATCCTCTTTGAAACTCCTATCTTTCCTGTACTCCAGCTATGCTGGTGATGGTAAATAAACTATCTCTTCATTTTATTTATTTTGAAAACCTGTAAATAAATAAATTTAACCAGTGTTGAGAATCTTTAAGTACTTAAACTTTCTGTCTATTAGATGCTGGTGCTAAAAAGGGAGGAAAGAAGAAGGGATCATCATTTCAGACAGTGTCTGCACTTTTCAGGGTAAGATACTGACAAGAATCATACTCTTGATATTAAATTACTCAATGTGCCTAAAACTCATTCTTTTTCACTTCTTGCTGCAGGAAAATCTTAACAAGCTGATGTCTAACTTGAAAACAACTCATCCTCACTTTGTGCGCTGTTTGATTCCTAATGAAACTAAAACACCAGGTGAAAATATTTATCGCAGAAAGACGCATAATATATTTCATTGATAACATCTAAACTGGAACAATTACTCATATATTGAGCTCTCCACATACAGGTGCTATGGAGAACCACCTTGTAGTACACCAGTTGAGGTGTAACGGTGTGCTGGAAGGAATCAGAATTTGCAGGAAGGGATTCCCAAGCAGAATCCAATATGGAGACTTCAAACAAAGGTATATATTTAACAAAATTTGATTTTCTTCAATGTTCTTAAACAGAAATCACTTTGCTGACATAAGTAATGTTTAAATAACAATATTTTAAGTTTAGTGGAGGCCTAAGCAGGGTTCAAGAAATATACATATACTGTATAAAGTAGACACCATTGCATTTCTTTCATGCTATGTCTCTTTCAGAGATATAAATGGCTCCATTTAAGTTGATAAACAAAATATCACATTAATTACAGGGCCTGAAGAAAAGTATATTTAATACTATATCTTGTATAGTTATCTTTCATTACTCGAGGTCCCCATCTTTACTGTAGAGCATTCTCCTCATTCATCAGATGACCTATTGGTGTATTTATTTCCTTGCTTATTTCAGGTTATTGTAGCAAATTGATACAAACTTTACTCTTCTGATTCATATTTACTGCAGACATTTAACTATATGAAAATGAAATACATATTTTTATTGACCAATCAGCTCACTAACTTTTTGTCCTGAATTTAGAAAACTCATTTATAGAGCATAAAATGCCAAGGAACAGAACGTCACTGACCTTTGTAAGGGTCTGCCCTGAGGGTCTGAAGGTCCACCTGTTAACTAATTATAGTCTGCATAGACACTTAGAGACTGATTTAGGGCAAGCCTCACACTTTTCCAAGCACAAATAGTCTCCTTGATCAAGGAAAAAAACATTGCCAGTGACATTTGTGTCATTTGTGACATTTGTGAGTGTAAATGTGTAAAACAGTTAAAAGTCTACAGATCATGTTAAAAAAACTTCAAAAGCCATCAAGGAATATTAAAATCATTAAATTGTTTTGAATCAAATTCAAATTGATTTTTGAATAGTTATTGGTTGTTGTTGATTTTAATATTTTGTACTTTTAACAGCTAATGTAACAGAAGTTTTTAAGGCTAATATGATTGATTTAGGAATAAGTAAAGAATGACAGTGTTTTGGCAGTAAAACCTTCTTCAGGTGTTAAACTTTTTGTCCTGAATTTGGAAATTTTAAAATAATATATAATATTAGAAATATTATGATTGACTTATACCAGAATTAAATTAATAACATTCTTCTGGGGGTTGTTTTTAATTGCTTTTGTTACAATTTGGAAGCATTACCTCTCCTTCCATTTTTACTCTTGTATGATATAGTCAGTGAGTTTAATTTCATTCTTATTTTATCACACAATTAAAATATACATATTCTACCAAATAAATAACAAAGTGGAGCATTAATAAAATCTAAACTTAACATCTTATCCACATCCTGTTTCAGATACAGGGTCCTAAATGCAAGTGCTGTGCCTGAAGGTCAGTTCATGGACAACAAGAAGGCATCTGAGAAGCTGCTGGGTTCCATTGATATTGATCACACTCAGTACAAGTTTGGACATACTAAAGTAAGTGCTTGGTTCTTTATACACTTTCAAGAGAAAATAGATCTGAACACTTCATCCATGGATTATTTTGGATATTTTTGCTTTTCAGGTGTTCTTCAAAGCTGGTCTTCTTGGTATTCTTGAGGAAATGAGAGATGAACGTTTGGCTCAGCTTGTAACTTGCATTCAGTCTGTTTGCCGGGGAAATCTGATGAGAAATGAGTTCAAGAAAATGATGGAGAGAAGGTGAGAAGTCTGAAAAAGAGATCACCACTTACCAAAATAGTATGTAGATGACCTAACTCGGTGCTCTATAGATTATAGATTAACTGTAGATTAGTGCTATAGTTTAACTCATTTCTCTATAGAAACTGATAACTATCAGTTGGGACATTTATAGAGAAGAGTTTAGGTTATATTAATAAGGGACCATTATCTGTTTAGAAACACTTGATTTGGTACTGTAACTATCTTTTACTATTCTTCTAAAACAACAGGGAGTCTCTGTTTACCATCCAATATAACATCCGCTCATTCATGAATGTGAAACACTGGCCATGGATGAAGTTGTACTTCAAGATCAAACCTCTTCTGATGAGCGCAGAGGCTGAGAAGGAGATGGCCAACATGAAGGAAGAGTTTGCCAAGTGCAAGGAAGACCTGGCCAAATCAGAAGCCAGAAGAAAGGAGCTTGAAGAGAAAATGGTTTCCATTATTCAAGAGAAGAATGACTTGTTTATTCAAGTTCAAGCAGTATGTTATAAAATAATATTAGTATAATAAAATACTCGTTATTTATTTTGTTTTTTTTTCAAATTCTTATGCAATTAGATTCAATATTAATCTAAATTCTACTTTTACCTAAAGGAAGCAGACAACTTGACAGATGCTGAAGAAAGGTGTGAAGGCCTCATTAAGAGCAAAATACAGCTTGAGGCCAAACTGAAAGAGATAACGGAAAGACTGGAGGATGAAGAGGAAATGAATGCTGAGATGACAGCCAAGAAGAGGAAACTGGAGGATGAGTGCTCTGAGCTCAAGAAAGACATTGATGACTTAGAGCTCACCTTGGCCAAAGTGGAGAAGGAGAAGCATGCAACTGAAAACAAGGTGAATATCATACTTTTTAAGTAAATTACCTGCTTATTAGTAACAAGAAGGATTGTTTCAATTAAACCCATTTCAATACACAGGTGAAAAACCTCACTGAAGAGATGGGTTCACTTGATGAGAACATCTCTAAGCTATCCAAGGAGAAGAAGGCTCTTCAGGAGGCCCACCAGCAGACACTTGATGATCTGCAAGTGGAGGAAGACAAAGTCAATACTTTGAATAAAGCGAAGACAAAGCTGGAGCAGCAAGTGGATGATGTGAGTTTAAATATACTTGATTCTTTAAGTAGGATGTATTGGATCTCAAGTATCTAAAATATTTAAATTAAAATAATAACTGTTTAAACAAAATGTGTTTGTTATCCATTTTATTTGTTGGTTGTCTTCCAAAGCTATTTTGTCCTCTCATGCAAAATGTTTTGAAAAGAATTGAGTTTATTCAACCTATTAATGTTTAATTTTAGCTCGAAGGTTCACTAGAACAAGAGAAGAAAATTCGCCTTGACCTTGAGAGAGCCAAGAGAAAGTTGGAGGGTGATCTGAAGCTGGCTCAAGAATCGATTATGGACCTGGAAAATGAAAAGCAGCAGATGGAAGAGAAACTGAAGAAGTATGTGGTTTTTTGATATTGCACATAATAGCTGAACAATATTGTATCTAATAAAGAAAACTTATTTAATCTTTGGTGGTGTTAGGAACTTAACAAATGCTCACTGTTTGCAAATCATAAAGGACAATTGCTTAAGGTATATTCCAAAACATTCTTCTATTTTAATTCCTTCTATAACAGGAAAGACTTTGAAGTTACACAGCTGCAAGGAAGAATTGAAGATGAACAAGTTCTTGGGTCTCAACTGCAGAAGAAAATTAAGGAGTTACAGGCAAGCTGTAATTCTGACGTTTTATTTTTTTTTCTAATGAATGGGATGTGACCTGGGACTTACCTTTAATTTCATATTGTTAGGCTCGTATTGAAGAACTTGAAGAAGAAATTGAGGCTGAACGTGCTGCTCGGGCCAAAGTTGAGAAGCAGAGGGCTGATCTCTCCAGGGAACTAGAGGACATCAGTGAAAGACTTGAAGAAGCTGGAGGAGCAACTTCTGCCCAGATTGAGATGAACAAGAAACGTGAAGCTGAGCTCCAGAAGCTCCGCCGTGACCTTGAAGAGGCCACTCTGCAGCATGAAGCCACAGCAGCAGCTCTGCGCAAGAAACATGCTGACACAGTAGCAGATCTTGGGGAGCAGATTGACAACCTGCAGCGAGTCAAACAGAAGCTTGAAAAGGAGAAGAGTGAGCTGAAAATGGAAGTGGATGATCTTTCAAGTAACATGGAGGCAGTTTCCAAATCCAAAGTGGGTCATATTTTCTTTCAAATTGTTTTTAATTGTATGCTTCTCTGTACTGTAGTTTGTCATTTACTTCTGCATTTCCACCTGTTGTGTAGGCCAATCTTGAAAAGTTGTGCCACTCTTTGGAGGATCAGCTCCTGGAAGTCAAGGTCAAAGAAGATGAAAACCACAGACTGATCAGTGATCTTACCGCTCAGAAATCACGCCTCCAGACAGAAAATGGTAAACCTGGCACATTTTTCATTAATACATATCAATTATATTAATTATCAAAAACAAATTTTATAGTTTTGCTGTAAAATACAAAAAAGGATGTATTCAGAGTTTATTTGCTCTTTATCATTAAAACAGGTGAACTATATCGGCAGTTGGAGGAAAGGGAATCTTTGGTATCTCAGATGACTAGAGTGAAGCAAGCCTTCTCTCAGCAAATTGAAGAGCTTAAGCGGCAAAACGAAGAGGATACAAAGGTATATGTTCTTTCCAAGTGAGTGCTTGACTAATTCACTTAGAAAGTAGTTTACAAACACAAACTCTCTTTGTGTCTCACAACAGGCTAAAAATGCTTTAGCCCATGCTTTGCAGTCATCTCGACATGACTGTGACCTCCTGAGAGAACAGTTTGAAGAGGAACAGGAGGCCAAGGCTGAGCTGCAGCGCTCAATGTCCAAGGCCAACAGTGAAGTGGCTCAGTGGAGGACAAAATATGAGACTGATGCCATCCAGCGCACTGAGGAGCTTGAGGAGGCCAAGTAAGCAAGCCCCAACACTTATCCTGTCATCAACAAGAAGCTAGACAAACATTCTTTCAGTACTTTAAAACTGTGCACTTGGCTTTTTTTAGGAAAAAGCTGGCCCAACGCTTACAGGAAGCAGAGGAGGCTATTGAGGCTACAAATTCCAAGTGCTCTTCACTTGAGAAGACCAAGCAAAGGCTCCAGGGTGAAGTTGAGGATCTGATGATGGATGTCGAGAAAGCAAATGCTGCTGCTGCAATACTGGATAAGAAGCAGAGAAACTTTGATAAGGTAGCTGTTGAATGATTTGTGCTAATTATATAGTATTGATGTGTCAAAAGATTACTAATAACAATTTTCACATTACTGTTAGATGTTTATAAGATACAGACTAAGATGTAAATGACAAAACAAATTTTGCTTGTTTTCTAAGATCTTGGCAGAATGGAAGCAGAAGTATGAAGAAACCCAAGCTGAACTGGAATCTGCTTTGAAGGAGGTTCGCTCCATGGGCACTGAGAATTTCAAGATGAAGAATGCTTATGAAGAATCACTGGAGCATCTTGAAACTCTGAAACGTGAAAACAAGAACCTGCAACGTAAGTTTGATAAGGGTGCAATTAAAGGCTTTGATATTTGACCTTCTTTTATGATTCTTTTTCACTTTTTCATGCCTCTACAGTCACATGTTAACATATTAATATATGACTCATCAGTTTCAAACAAACCTCTTTGTGAGCCTCTTAGAGCAGAAGGAGCAGCTTGAACAGAACATGATGTATCTTCTTAAATGTTCCGGAATATTTTAACCCTTGTCCCATTGCATGTTTCTTGAAATATCTCAATTGCAGTTGATCTTGTGATGAAAGTATTTTCTTGTTTGGTGGAATACAAGATATTAAATGTTTGCATGCACAATATCTTTATTTCTTTTTCAGAGGAGATTACAGATCTGACTGAGCAACTTGGGGAGAATGGTAAGAGCATCCATGAGCTAGAGAAGGCCAGGAAACAAGCAGAACAGGAAAGGGGAGAGATTCAGAGTGCCCTGGAGGAAGCTGAGGTACTGTTCATCACTGTTCATTTCTAATAATATGAATAGTATTTACGAAGCCTTACAATATGTGGCTTTAGCTAAGAACAAAATAAATGTGGTCTTGAGTTTAGGCAATAAAAACTGAAACAATGCTATTACAGGAAACAAAAAGTTTGTAAAAGTATCATAAAATCTTAGAATCACAAAATGACTATTAAACCAGTCTCTGCTTATGTAGTGGGTGAAAATAGATGAATTATGGCTGTGACTTGTTTAAAGGAGATCTGCAATTTATATTCCAGGCATCTCTTGAACATGAAGAAGGCAAAATCCTCCGTGTGCAGTTAGAGCTCAACCAGGTGAAATCTGAAATTGACAGGAAGATCGCAGAGAAAGATGAGGAGATTGAGCAGCTGAAGAGGAACAACCAGAGAGTTATTGATACTCTTCAAAGCACTTTAGATGCTGAGGTCAGGAGCCGGAATGATGCCTTGAGAATGAAGAAGAAGATGGAGGGAGATCTCAATGAAATGGAAATCCAGCTAAGCCATGCCAACCGCCAGGCCAGCGAATCACAGAAACAACTGAGGAACATTCAAGCACAGCTTAAGGTTGGAAAACAATACCAATTTTACTAGGATGGCAACACCCAATAATTAAGTTAATTGAAAATGTTTATTAAGTGTTTTAGCTATAGTAAATTTGGCTTATCCTGCCTGGCTGAAGACCAAAAGGACAAAGAGGCTAGGACATCATGCAGAATGAGAACTGACCAAGCAGTAACTGCACAGGTGGAGAAGGGGTGTAGAAGGGATTCAAAAGATTAATACTAGGGAGAGAAGGTGCATATGTACTGAATAGTATTTATAAAACGAGGAAGTTACATTAAAATGATTACAAATTAGGACAACTGAGGCCACTTGAATTTTTTTCATAAACCATTTAAAAGACCTATAGAGGCTCCTCTACAAACTTTTAAAAATAAAGTAGCATAAATAAAAATATATATATTTTTGGAGTTTATGTGATTGCACTGCATCTCAAAATTCAGATGTAGCAATAGAGTGGAACTGTGCACTGGAAGGTAGAAATGTATCTATCAAAGAGTTGGCATCTACACAGGACAAGGAAGTATGTAGCACAACCAAAACAGTAACTACAGTAGCAACATTATTAATGTATTATTATTCATGAGGGGGAAAGCTTGTATATAAATGTACATATTTAGTACCTTAAAAATTAATGTTTAGGGGCTTGCTGTTCATAAACCTTGAAATAAACTGACATATAATAAAAATTTTAGATCTGCCCCAGTTGGTAAGTCCTATACTGTACAAGCATTTTAAAGCTGGGATCCGTGTCAGGTCTTGTAGTAGACCCTATGCGATGCGGGAAGAGCTGGAGAAAACAGGAGGCGTGGTAAAAGGAAACATACAGGGGTTTAATAGTGCACAAAATAATAGTGACAGTCCGTGAGACAGCGAGAGGGGGAGCATCCAAATCCAAACAGGTCCAAAGGCAGGTCAGGGCACAGTCCATCAGCGAGTAATCGATCGTGGGACGCGACAAGGTTAAAATCCCCGGGAAGGGGGAACACAGAAACAGACAAAACATGGAGGTCCAAGGGTGACCGGGCGAGATCCACCAGAACCGGGGCTCGGGAAGTGTCGGGGATGAGGCCTATGCCCTCAGGAGACGGACGTATGGTTTCCTGGTGCCAGGCGGGCCTTGCGACATCCTTACCCTACTGATGAGCCCCGAGGACTGGAGGGGCTAGTCTTTAAATAATACACCTAAGAAGGTACACCTGGGGAGCTTAACAATCACAGGAACATTAACGGGAGTAGTGGAGCACCCTCTAGGGAGGGATGTTGGGCGTGACAGTTAGTGCTGTTTTAACTAAGGGAGTCTTCAATAATGTCTACACTATTGAAACAACCTTTGTATTCTAATTCAATAGGATGCCCAGCTGCACCTGGATGATGCCCTTAGAGGACATGAGGACATGAAGGAACAGGTTGCCATGGTGGAGCGCAGGAACAACCTGATGCAGGCTGAGATTGAGGAAATGAGGGCTGCCCTGGAACAGACTGAGAGAGGCCGCAAAGTGGCTGAGCAGGAACTCCTAGACTCCAGTGAACGTGTGCAGCTGCTGCACTCTCAGGTACTATAAATGAGATTTAACATGAAAGAAACATAAGCAAAAAAATTATAAAACAATACATATGACAAAATTCACAAAATGAGTTAATTCAAAAGAAGGTTTTGCATAAATCCTTACAACTGTACATACTACACGCAACGTTTTGGGGAAGCAGAAAATGCTCTCTCTAATTTTTAAAGATATTTTGTTAGTGTAAGAAATTTTTGAGAATTCACATTGTGCCATAAAAGACACAATGGGATGTACCATACTGATAATGAAATAATATATTTTCTGTAAGAATTTCTGTAAGAATAAGAATTCAATTAAAAAAGAATTCAGGATTTAAATGGTCCATTTTCACTCCTTTCACAAGTGTCATTTGAGAATTAAATAAATTATTATTCTGTATTATAATTTCTGTCTGTTCACATTTTCAAAGCATCTAATTAACAAAGCAAATCAATGTTTTTGGTTGAGAAAACAACATTAATGTTAAGAAACGGGATGAAACTTATTTTAAAAACATGAACATTTTACAGCTATGGCTATAATTTTTAACTACTTAATCATGATTAAAGCTTATTTATTTTCTTGTTCCAGAACACTAGTCTGATAAACAGCAAAAAGAAGCTGGAGAGTGATCTCACACAGTGCCAGGGAGAGATTGAAGATGCAATCCAGGAGGCCAGAAATGCTGAGGAGAAAGCCAAGAAGGCCATAACTGATGTATGTTCTAAAAGCATAATGTTTCTTTTGTACAATCGTTACACTAATGACGTTCACAGATAAAGAACTGATGTGTTTGCATTACAGGCTGCCATGATGGCAGAGGAGCTGAAGAAGGAGCAGGACACCAGCGCTCACCTGGAGAGAATGAAGAAGAACCTGGAGGTCACAGTGAAGGACCTGCAGCACCGTCTGGATGAGGCTGAGCAGCTGGCAATGAAGGGTGGAAAGAAACAGCTCCAGAAGCTGGAAACCAGGGTGAGTTTGACATTAAATAGAATTTTGTGCCCTGTAAAAAAGAATATCACAATTAAAAAAAATCAAGAACAAAATCAAAAATGTAAAAATGTTGTCTTCTAATCTGCAACGTCAAAATCCATCTTTGTTCTTCAGGTGCGAGAGCTGGAGAATGAGCTTGAAGCAGAACAGAAACATGGAGCAGATGCCATTAAGGGTGTGCGCAAGTACGAGCGAAGAGTCAAGGAGCTGACGTACCAGGTACAGCATATCAGTACATCACAAAACACAAAAACAAAACAAAACAAAAAAACAGGTCTGCTGTTAATAACTGGCTAATCTTCCACACAGTGTGAAGAAGATAAGAAGACTGTTGCAAGACTGCAGGATCTTGTTGACAAGCTCCAGCTTAAGGTCAAGGCTTATAAGAGGCAGGCTGAGGAGGCTGTGAGTAATAATTATATTTTATATTGACTTAACTGGTCTAATAAAAAAACATAGGTAATTTGAGAAAATATTTGATTTTGAACATTGCTTTCTTGGAATTTCTTTCAATGAATGAATGTCCTTTGTAGGAGGAACAAGCGAACTCCCATCTCTCCAAGTTCAGAAAGGTGCAGCATGAGCTGGAAGAAGCTGAGGAGCGTGCTGACATTGCCGAGTCCCAGGTCAACAAGCTGAGAGCCAAGAGCCGAGATATTGGTGCCAAGGTAAATTCTGCATTACAGACACCATCTCGCAGAAGATATGCTGTTCACTGGTGCATAACTGCAAACATTTCTTCCATGGTTTGCTTAATTAGAGGACTATTAAAAATGCACAGATGGGGGCTTCTGAGTAACTGAACCAGGAAAAGCAATTGTTTAGAATGAAAATTCCATTATATAGTCCAGATTGCATGTGATTGTTTGCCAAAGGTTGAATACTGTATAAAAGAGATTCCTCAAAACACCAGCACATAGCTGGATGACCAACCATGGGGATGTTGTAGGATTGAGTCACTAAAGATATCTTTAGCTTGACACACAATGGCAGCCTCTGTGACTTGTCTGTGAGCCTATAATATATCAGTGCTGTGAGCAAGAGTTGTATCACTCTTCCAATCAGAATTCAGTGCTATCAGTGGCAGCCACATCACCCCTATGATCAGTGCTATCTCTCCTGTACGGCACCATGGAACTGTCTATGTGAAAATAAATTACATGTGGCTCTACGAGTCCACATTTAATAAGAAAGCATGCATTTCCTTTGTCCATCTTTGCTGCTTAAAGGAGATTTGGGAATGTGGAAAAATATGTAATAATTCTTAATATTTAAATAATTCTTAAATTCATAAACTGCATATCTCTGTAAAGGAGACAATTTAACAACAAAATATGAAGATAATAAAATTAGGAAAATAAATCTTAATTTTAGGATTTTTTAAATCTACTTCCTGTGGATTCTTAGCCCTTTTCTTACAAAGATTTAGTATCCATTTCTGTTCAGTGTGCTGTCCACTTACTTTTATTCAACATGAGACACTTTATGCTCTCAAGTATTTGTATTATATGTATTGTTGTTAGACCTTTATTATGTGTCTTTTTGTAAGTTATGTAGTTACTCACAATAGGACACTTTTAGTAACTGGCTCTAAAGTACTGAAATAGCTTCAAATAAGTTATACCCAGCATTTGTCATATTTAATCATTTAACTAATGATGGCTATATAAAGTCAGAATTGGAAGAGTGGGTCACATATTCAGTACATTAGTTAGGTAAAGACCTATACCTTAAATATTGATTCGATTTCCCATTGATGCATAGATGAAAAAAAATTAAAACATCTTTCTTTTTTTCTGTTTTTACAGGGAAAGGAAGACTAAGAAGTGGCATTTATTGCTATTTATTGCTGAAATCCACAAAATGTGAATTTCTTTGTGTTGTTTTTTCATATACAAACTGATTGGAATAAATAAAGAACTCTTAATGACTTTTTGGGAGCTATGTAATTTATTTTTATGTATATATAATTATCACTATAAACATTGAAAAGTTAAGTCTATTCTGACCAACTTGTAATTCTTGAATGTCTAACAATGGTAATACTGTAGATACCAGTAATACATAAAAATATATTTACAGTCTATATATACTGCATTACCATAAAATTAAAAAAGTCCCCAAATACAATTCCAGATGTTTGTGGAACCAACAGCAGTTCACATAACACTGTGTATGATCTGGATAGAAGTCTAATATTTTCATGTGGTGTTACGACCCCAAGTGTCTAGGGGTGAAGGGGTGTAACATTTAAGAATTCTTTTGGAAGCAGGTGGGTTTTGGTGATGGACTAGGAAGCGTGATAACAAGGGTAAGGAACTAGAGTGGTGCCAAAGAAAAGAAAATAAACAAAATGGAGCTGGCTAGGACAGTGAGGGAAAGCTAATCTGACTACAAAAGAAAACCCGAAACACATGGTCTTCGGTGTCTTCAACACCCTAGCTAACCTCCACTGACTACCCAAAACCATACAAGACAAATGGCACTCACCCGTACTAAACTAGTGTTCTAATACAAAATCAAAATCAACCCAACAACCTAAACTAACCTTATATACAAAAGCTCACACAAAAACACAAGTGAACCAGGAATACAAATAAGGGAAAACAAGAGTAATCAACAGGAGCAGGGTACAAAAGAACACAACAGTTGAACATGTAACACATTAGGGCAAGGTAATGGCAAAACAAGGATAAACACACAAACAACAAAAGTACAAAGAAACTAACAGAAAACCAACAAAACAACAAAGCCGAAGCTATACAAAAATACACACACACACAAAGAAAACAAAACAAAACGAAGCCAAAGCAATAACCAAAAGCGAAGTGAAACAAAGCAAAGCAATAACCAAAACCAAACGGGACCAAAGTCAAACAAAAAGCCTCTCCTTGCTGAAAACCTCTATGTTATATGCTGAATAAGATGTGTTCTGATTGGCTGAGAGCTAATTGATGATGATGTCATACTGAAAGTGTGGTGTAATGGTGGGCCAATGGGGAAGGGAGAACAATCAAGGGTCAGCAGTGTGGACATAGAAAAAACACACACAGAACACACACTGGGATGTAACATGTGGTCTTTGACATTTGTCAGAAGTAGAAAAGACAATTACCCAATAATAAGAAATTATTATTAAGTAATGGGAACTCTGTCTTACATGTGTTAAAAACACTGACTGAGTTTTAAGTCATGGGCCATCTTGATTGTTCATACTGTATACTGTATAACTTGGCTGTAGAAAAATTATGTGATGAAAATTCCAAACTATCCATTATTTTTGTAGGGAATGGTGATCCATAATTTAATGAAAATACAAATCTTGTGATTTAACTACCCAAGAAATAAACACCTGATTTTCTTCCACTTGAGCACTCAATTGAGTGATTGAACCCCAAAAAGTTTATTCTGAACTCCTTAATTACATTTGCCTTTTAACTATTGCTTTCCTACTCCAAACTTTGAGTAGAAAAAAATATTGCAAAGGCTCCAACCATGCAATTTATTGGTTGAATGAAGGATTTATTTCACTAAACTACTCAGGCAAAATAAAACCCTACAATTAGAAATCAGTATGGTATCTAATATCAAGAAAAGAACAAGATTTATTGTAAATACTAAATGCTACAACAGTTCTTACTTTGACCATAGGAGGACACTGTTCAACCACATGCTGTACAAACATTATTTTTCAGTTTCGAATTACAAACACTTTAACTCACACACAAGACAAATGTTTTAATATAAGAGAAACTAAACAAGTGATGCAGGTTACGTTCTTTCCAATGAACTCAACCAGCAAAACAAAGTATATAAGAAAAGTGATTTTTATCTCATAAATGTTACTCTTTACTATTCTCCTGTTTTTCTCTTTTTAAGAAGTATATGAAGATAAGATTAGAATTGGCATGAAATGTTGTATGAACATACAAAAAAGATTAAATAGAATGATCTTTTAAGAAAAAAAAGTAAAAGAACAGCAAATAGTGTACAGATTGAAGTTTAAAATGACAAAGGTGTAATATTATGGATAAAGAAGCTGAAAATACAATATTTAATTTTCAATTTCACAATTAGTAATTATATAAGTATGCATACCTGTTTATATATATACTGTTACCTTAAAATAATAATCTGTACTCTTATTTCAAAAGACTCAGCTTATAAAATAATTCATGACTAATAATACCTGCAGGCCTGGTTAAGTAAAACATTTAACTTTTATGTATTATGCTAATCTATTTGAGCAAAAGATCATGTTTTGCATTTATATGAATTTATTAAATGGAGTAGATGCATGTGTTAAGAACAAAATCGGACGCTGTTTTTCATATTAATAATGCTACACCACCTGAAGAAATAGAATGGGACAGATGTTATAAGACAAAAATAGAAAATAAATGTATGGAAACTTAACTGAAACTAAGGTGTAAAAAATTAAATAATTGTGTTGAGAAAGGGTAGTACAGTGGTGTGTCTGCTGTCATGAAGCGTTTTTTAGGACCCTATGCAGACAGCAGAATCCTGAGGGGAGCGAGACAAACACGGGGAAAAAGACTAGGATTGCAGCTGGAAGAATAACAGGGGGGCGTGTCCAAGGTGCGCTGGTGCTCGGGGGGGGGGGGGGTGCATGGCCAAGGCAAACAAGTCCGAAGGTAGTCCATAAGAAAATCCATGGGAATGCAAATGTCCAGAGCTGGGTGGTCCATCCATGATGGAGACAAGACAAAGTTAAAAGCCGGAGCGGGATCCGACGAAGGGTCAGAGGAATAAAAAAGGGTAATGGGGCCAGGCACTCCTAGCCCCAGACCCAGATGGTCAGGATGCCGTTGCAAAGCCTTTGCTGTCGAGCCCCTCCTGGACTCGCTGGTAGGCGGGCTTCCGGGCGTCCATCTTCCAAAGCTGAGCCTAGATTGGTAGGAGTGTCTGGCTTTTGAAGGAAGGGGGCTGGAACCGGGATCAGGTGCAGAAAATCAGAGATAAACAAGAATGGGATGGAGCGTCCTTAAGAGGAGGGGCTTACAATCATGACAGCCTCACTCCTGCCTCACAGTTCCCGGGTCCAGGGCTCAGGTCTGGGCAGAACACCTTCTGTGTGGAGTTTGCACATTCTCCTATCATGTGGGTTTTCCCCAGGTGTTAAAGTTGAAGACAAAGACATCTTCGCTGATAGGTTACTTAGTGTCTCTAAATTCTATTTTTTTTGCGGATGCCCTGTATAGACTGGTGTCCCATCTAGGGTGTAGCCCTATGCTTCAAGGATTGATTTTGTGCTTCACCAGTCACCAGGAGTAAGTTGCTCTTAGATAATGGATGGATACATTCCGTAATGATTCGTGTGTAAAGTAAACTTCTGGATATAATGAGCATCAGTGGTTTTTTCATGTTATGCTAGTCTACTTGAGCAGTATTGTATTAAACATTTGTTAACAAAACCTACCTCAGATTAATCATACCAGATACCTTAAGGAAATTGTTTTTAAATAGTTTTTGCTCTTCAAACACAGAAAAAAAGTGATTAAATGTTTTGGGAAAAAGAATAGCTGGCAGTTTATAGTGTTGCTAACAACATGGAAGGGTCTCTACTCTTAACTCATCACCTTCACTGAATAAACCTGCACTAAGTTTTAACATGCCACCGGAGAGTGGCGACGTGTTTGTATGTTGCTCCTCATCTGTACATCTTTGTTTCATTTTGTGGGCATTTTGCATCCACTCTTGTCTTTTCAGCAATTATTTATGATCGACAAATGCTTGTGGAAATTGGATCAGGAATCATTGACTTAAACACAGATATTAAATTAAATAAACTATCTTGGGTGCCCCTTGGTCTGTGTGCTAAGCCCCCTACTGTTTTCTCTTGTTTACACATGATTCTGTGGACAGGCACAGTTCCAACTCCATCTACAAATATGCTGATGACAGAAGGCACAACAGCCTCTATCTTCAACCTCTAGACTCCGGACTCGCCACCTCTCTGAAGATTCCCTTGCTGCTTGTCTCCCCTCCCATCCACATCCAGTCCATCGACGACTCCTCCCTCTCCCCAGGATTGGTAGAATGGCAGACGATCCTCCTCTCTCTTCACATTGGAGCCACTCACCTGGAAGTGATTGAGCCTTTCCTCCTCCAGTCTCCGTCACTCCTACTCATACTCAGTTTCCCCTGGTTACAGTTACACAATCCCCACATTTCCTGGACCCAGAGTGAACTCACAGCCTGGGGATCCCACTGCCTAACCCACTGTTGTCAGCTCCCCATGAAACCTTCTCTTGCTCAGATCTCTCACGTCACCTCCTCCACTATTCCCCTCCCTTACGACGACCTTCACATTGCTTTTAGTAAATGTAGAGCCCTTTCTCTCCCCTCTCATTGTCCTTACGATTGCGCCATTGATTTACTCCCTGGTGTTTTGCCACCTAGAGGACGTATTTATCCCCTCTTGTTAGATGAATCCAAAGCTTTGGAAATGTACATCCAGGACTCCCTTAAAATCTGGCTTCATTTGTCCTTCGTCCTCACCTGCCTGCGCCAATTTTTTTTGTAACCAAGAAGGATGGCTCTTTAAGACTGTGCTTTGATTGCCGCGGTCTCAATGAAATCACTACCCCTCTGCTGCTCATTCCTGCGGCTTTGGAGTCCCTCCGGTGCGCAACAATTTTTTCCAAACTCGACCTTCACGGCGCTTACAACCTCATCCCCATTCGCGAGTGGGATGAATGGAAGACGGCTTTTATCAGCACTCACGGCCATTATGAATATCAGGTTAAGCCCTTTAGTCTTGCTAACACCCCGGCTATCTTTCAGAATTACATGAATGACATTTTCCGGGACGTTATACACAAATACGCACTCATCTATTTGGATGACATTTTATTTTATTCAAGTAGCCCACAGGAACACGTCATACATGTCAGGGAGTTTCTAACTTGCCTCATCAGTAATAGACTCTATGCCAAGCTGGAAAAATGGGGCTGTTCTTTCCCAGCGTCATGGGGACAGGAGTACCCTCCGCCCCTGTGCCTTCTTCTCAAGGGGACTCTTTTCGGCAGAGATTAAATCCATGCTAGGCCAGGAGGTCTCTGTTTTTTGCCCGTTTTAGCTTCTTCATCACCTACACCCCCGGTTCAAAGAATGTAAAGGCCGACGCCCTCTCCCGTCTCCATGACCCACAGGAGCTCGAGCATTCCCCTGAACCCATCATTCCCTCTCACTGGATCATCGCTGCTGTCCGGTCTGACATTGAGCACATCGTCTGACATGCACTCAAGGACCGCCCCGTACCCCCCACGTGCCCTATGGACAAACTCTTTGTTACTGATCGGGTCCACTCTTTTGTCCTATTATGGGGACATGACTCCCACTTCGCGGGCCATCCTGGCATCAGACGTATGGGAATTCATCTCTGGTGACTGCTGGTGGCTCTCCCTCAGAGCGGATGTCTCGGAGTACATTCGGGCTTGCCCCACCTGCGCCCGGATCAAGACACCCCGTCATCAGAAGGTCGGCCCCCACCAACCCCTCCCGGTACCCAGACAGCCATGGTCTCACATCTCTGTGGACTTTCTCACAGACCTTCCCAGGAGCCAGGGCAACACCGTGATCATGGTCATTGTCGACAGATTTTCTAAATCTGCCCATTTTGTTCCCCGTCTCTCCTTGCCTTTTGCTCAGGAAATGGCCAATCTGTTTGTCCAGCAGGTCTTTCGGCTCCACGGCATTCCTGAGGACATCGTTTTCAACAGAGGCCCGCAATTCATGTCCCGCTTCTGGAAGGCCTTTTGCCGAGCCCTGGGCACTACTGTCTCACTCACCTCTGCCTACCATCCCAAAGCCAACGGCCAGACCGAAAGGCTGAACCAGGATCTTCTCATGTACTTACAGGCATACATCTCAGCCACCCAGGATGACTGGACCTCACTACTCCCATGGGCTGAATATGCTCAAAACTCCCTGTACTCCTCTGCCACTGGAATGTCTCCCTTCTTCTGCTCCATTGGTTACCAGCCTTCACTCCTCCTGAAAGCTTCTTACTGCTATAAGACCTTTGTGGATTGGCACAGAAGACCTTTTCCCAGACTCTTGCAAGCTGGGTCCCCGATTTATTGGCCATTTCACTTCAGGGTCATTTCTCAAATTACTCCGGTCACTTACTGCCTCGATCTCCCCCCCACTCTTTGGATCCACCCTACATTTCACGTCTCTCTTCTCAAACCCTACCACAGGTCACCCCTCTCCAGACCACAACCTCGCCCACCCCGACCCAGCTCTATCGTTGGATCCACTACCTTTACTGTCAACAAGCTCCTAGACTCTCGCTGGCATAGGGGTTCACGGCAATATCTGGTCGGTTGGGAGGGATATGGACCTGAAGAGAGATCCTGGGTCTCCGCAAAAGACATCCTTGACAAGGCCCTCATTGTGGACTTCCATCGCTTTCGTTCTCCTCCTCTAGCTACGGCGTAGCTGTACTGTCACGAATTGCGCGCAGGCATGCAAGTGCTCCCACATTTCCACGAACTCTACTCTTCCTAAACGTCAACGCACCAATTAACTCATCAGTACTTAAACCCTCACTTGTCTTCCTTTCCTCGCTCACTATTGAGGTTTCCTCCCTGAGCTCCGTACTTGTACGTTCCCAGCCTTTTTACCTAAAGATTACTACTCTCCCGGTATTTCGACTCTTCCCTCACGTCCTCGACTACAACTTTGCCTCCCATTTTGGTACGTTGCCTCCTCGGAACCTTCCTGGCTTTTGTCCTCCTAGCTTTTGTCCATGTAAACATAATGAAATAAATATTAAACCTAACTGTATGCTGATGTTTAAGTAAACGCTGTTGCACCTACTGTAATTTAAACAAGCATAAAATAATTTATTTCGTTTAAGGAAACCCTGTTAAAGATTTGCCATTAACACGTTCTCCTTTTTCACACTGGACTTTTCCCTGAGTGCAGGCCTTAAAGGATTTTCTCCTTTCATCCAATACGGGTGGTGAAAATGTAAATGTCACAGCAGTAATGTTTTGACTTCGCATACATATTGTACTATGCTAGTTTTTCTATAAGGACCCTCAATGCAAAATTAAAAAAATTACAAAATACCAAGTCCCTATTGAAGCTTTGCCTATTGAATCAATAATTGTGAAGCTCCTTTATCTCAGTGTCAATGCAACAAGTACCAATAATGTTTGCTTTCAATTGAGACCAATTTTATGACAGTAAAATTCTCATCATAGACATAAAAAAACCTAGATTATTTTCATATTAGTGTATTGCAAAGCCTAAGTGTGATTATCACTGGATTACTGCTTTTTTAACCATGTTAACTCAGTGGGATTTGGAATGGGGAAAAAAGAGGAAAAAACTCAATTATTACATGTATGCATGACAGACTAAATTGTATAATATCAATAGTACAATATTGTGATGCGATAGGATTCATAAATGTGAATACCTACTGTATGCTGCAAGATTTAAGTACTTACGTACCAATGAGCATGTTCTGATAGGCGTTATCAGAGCCTCTACATGCTTTTTGCCTCTGTAGATACTGCAGATCCAGCATTTAAAATAAGATCACTATGTGGTATTCATGTGATACACTGACACTGGAGATGGATCCTGTTTTGGCTGCTGTGGAGGAGCCCATAAATGTCAGTGATTAATTTTCTTATACCTTGCCAAAACAGGGCAATAATTTAGCTGATGTGGGTTTTAAATGTCAAATTGACCAAGAATAGAAGCCATTTCAGTATATCCCTAATTAATTAAAGCAGCAATGTTAATTTATACAAAAGCATTCATTTATTGTATGAAAGTAACAGATCAATGATAAATTTGAATATGTAAAGAAATGCTTTGGAAAACATGGTCAACAGCTCTCAGCTGTGATGAGCCAACAAAACACTTAACAGTGCTATTACCATGAATATCTATAAATACAATTAACACAAAAAATAACACAGGTCAAAAATAAAGTTTTATTCTTTTACAATTTATTTACAATTTGACAGTTTATATTATCATGAATTTGAATAAAATACGTGGCTCACAACAAAACCATGCTCTTACTACAGAAAAGGGAAATTTAGTACTGCTGATTAGTCATTAAACATTCAGAAAGCTACTGGAAGTGAACTAAAGCGAAATTAGTTTTAAGAAATCAAAGAAATTGCATAATATGGATGGCCACCTCTTTCTGTATAACTGCTTTTGTTTTCTTATGTACTAAGCTCAAGTCTAAGCACCTCCTGTACGGAACTTATCTCATGAACATTCTCATGTATAGTTTGCATAGTGCACCTCCATTGTAAATCACTTCATGCCTACACCTCCGAGATTTGCCACGGACAAAATGTTACCTTGCTGTCTTCATGTCTATGAAGTCCAGTCCTCACAAAGTTTAAAGCATTGCAATGAATATTTCATGTAACATGTATTTCTGTAGACCAATGGTTCTTAACCTTCACTGCAGTCTGCACACCTTTGGTTCTCAAAATATGTTCTCGCACCCCTGCTCAAAAATCTTTGAAGTGTTGCAGTACTTTAAACCTAAGATACAGTATGTCATAACCATAGAATGAAAGAGAGAGAATAATTTATTTACTGTATTTTAATTTTACCTTGAAACTAAGAATACATGAAAAAATACACACTTTCTTAGTTTACCTTAAAATACCTAGGTCAGGTGAATAAAAAGTAGTTGTACTTTTTGCCTGCGCTTAAACTATCTTGTCAACGATGTACTTTTTATGGCATGTCTCACACCCCCAGGGTTAAGAACGCTGCTATAGACAATTATAGACATTGTACTGTGTAATAGTATGCAAGTATACTGAGAAACTGTGAAAACATTCATTAACATTCATTCATCAAAACCATTCCTTTTTTTAAATTTGCTTCAAATAATGCTGAGAGCATGCATGAAGTGCTGGTATTCAGCTATGCTGCATCAACATTTTATTCACCTGTATCAAGTGTATGATCTGGATTTATTTTTCAGCACCTTGTTTTTTATTAGTTGAAAATGATCTAATATATTTGGCACTCTTGGTAAAAGTTTCATAGCTTGATAGTGATCCTGCTCTGGATTAGTGACAAAATCATTATAATATTTATTTCACAACTGCACAAATTTTATTTGCTAAGACAGTGCATACTAATTGACACCATAGCCCTGATGGCATCCCCTCCTGTGTTTTAAAGGCATGCAGAGCACAACTGGCCCCTGTCTTCACTGTAATATTTAACATGTCACTATCCCTTTCTACTGTCCCACTGTGCTTCAAGAGGACTACTATTGTGCCACTGCCTAAAGCAACCAGGGTGTCATGTCTGAATGACAACCGCCTGGTGGCACTCACCTCAGTAGTCATGAACTGCATGGCGAAACTGGTGATGGGACACTTCAACAGTATTGTTCCCAGACTCCCTGGATCCCCTGCAGTTTGCTTATAGGAATAATAGGTCAGTGGACGATGCTGTCTCACTGGCCCTTCACACCACTCTTGAGCACCTGGACAAGAGGAACACCTACAGTATGCCAGGATGTTATTTATTGACTTCAGCTTAGCTTTCAACACAATTGTGCCAGGCAGGCTAGTGGTCAAACTCAGGGGTCTGGGCCTCAGCAACTCCATCTGCAACTGGGTCCTGAACTTCCTGACAGGCAGACCCCGAGTGGTGATGATTGGAAACAAAGCCTCATCCCCTCTGATCCTCAACACAGTGGCCCCCCACGGCTGCTGCCTGAGCCCATGGCTTTATTCTCTATTTAAACATGACAGTATGGCTAGATTAAACAGCAACCGCATCATCAAGTTTGCTTATGACACCACAGTAATCGGTCTAATTAACAACAATGATGAAACTGCCTACTGAAACGAAGTAGTAGAGCTAGTGGAGTGGTGCCACAACACCAACCTCACACTTAACATCGGCAAAACAAAAGAGATTATAGTGGACTTCCGGAGGTGGACATCCCACACCCATCATTCACAGAGCTCCAGTTGAAAGTATCAGCATCTTCAGGTTCCTCGGCCTCCAGATCACTGAGAGGCTGAGCTGGTCAGAGAACACTACTGCCATCCTCACTAAAGCCCACCAGCGCCTTCACTTTAAGGAACAGTTAAGGAAGTGGGGGATGAGCAAAACAACACTCACCAATTTTTACCATAATACGATTGAGAGTGTCATGACCGGTGGTATTACGGTGTGTTATGGTGGAGCCACATTACAGGACAGAAAAGCCATACAGCGGGTTGTGAGGTCCGTGCAGAAAATCACTGGGACCGAGCTATCCTCCATCAACCTGATACTGTACAGTATATCTCGACCTCTGCCATAACCGGGCTCGAGCTATACTTCGAGACCCAATTCACCCTGGCCACGACCTGTTTTCACCCCTGGGTTCTGGTAGGAGGTATCGCAGTATCAGAACACTGACAAATAGATTCAAACACAGTTACTTCCCCCAAGCAATCCGCATCTTAAACAGCTCAAATTAGCACCTGTACATATTAGTACCTGCACTTTAAGGTACTGCACTGTCTACACTATGTCCTGTCTTGGCTGTATTATAATGTTTGTTTGTCATTTGTGCCTATTTATTTTCTCTAATATTACTGGGTACAGCTGAATGAGTAAGCATTCCAATACACTTGTATATGGTAAATAAAGAAATCTTGAATTTTTGAATCTTGAATTATACAAACAAGTGTAGCAAGCTACAAGTCCTAATATAGGAATTGATTCTTCTGGAAGGTGTTTCCAAAGCCTTTTAAAATCTGTGATGGTGAGTTTGTCATCCTTCCGAGTGCCTGCTGGTACTCTGTGCTTCTCCTAGCAGCACAAGAGTGTTCCCCCTAAGCCTTAAGACTGTTCTCTTGGTAAAATGTCCTAGTTTTTAAATTATTTTTAAGAGAATTTCCTTAATAGTAAGATTATTATTTTAAAAATGTCTCAGAGCATGAGAATTCATTATTAAAAATATTTTCTTATAAAATGAAGGTTCTTTTTAAATGCTCATAGCATTCTATCTTCTTTTTTCTAGTTTATGAAGACTTTGGCAGCCAGACATTCCTGATTTTTGTCATTGAAAGGTGAGGTTTTTTATGTGGTCTTAACTATTTTTGTATTTTCAAAGATGTTTAAACAAAGTTATTAGTAATGAATTAAAAATAACAGCTTATGCTGACTCATTTTACCCTTTATTCCAGGATAAACTGGACAGAATTAAATAAACATTTTTTATTCATAACAGAAAGCTAAACATATTACATGTATATACTGTATAGTACAATGAAAACTAAAACAGACTTTTACATGCATCATACTGTTTTATTCTACATTATCTTATAACCATCCTCAGTACTATTACAGGATATCACTGTGATGAAACTATTGGTTGCAGTTTTTTATTTCATTTAACTTATGCTGATTTTTCATAGCATGGTTCATGTGATGACATACTGACATTTCAGTACATTTGTACTGCAATACTCTGTACACCTGCACTAAAATTGGAAAACCTATTCATCGAAACTCTAAAGATAGTGGTAAAAAAATTAGCCTTTGGGACAGTGCTCAGAATCCGAAGCTTGATTCACGTATTGTACCTGAGAGCTCTTGCTTACGTAAGGCAAGATAAGGCAGAGATACAGTATAAAGCTTTGAAAAACTCAGGATGAGAAAAAAAACAAGCATCTTTCTAATAATTTTATCACAGTTTATTTTTGAATGAAGCAAAGTATTTACATCCAAACGACCAAAGACTAAACTTTTTGAATGTTGTCAGAGCACTTTGTGATAGTTATTTAGCTCTTTAAACTTTACAATGTTTTTGTTTTTCCACATTTCTATTCTAAAATGTTTTACACTAAATAGTTTACAAAACACAAAAAGTTTTGTAAATCAGAATAATGTCTACAAAGTTAACAAAACAATTTGACCGAACTTAACAATTAACAATTTACTTTTAAAAAATGTGCACACACATATCCAACATCCTATTTGTCTAAAGAGATCTAATGCATCTTAGATTATCAATATTTTAGATTATCATTATTTTAATGTTTACTTTCAACATCATTTGAGAACCTGAATTAACTCACATCACATGTTTAAATATACTGTAGATGCCGCATGTTGAATTATTATGGTGATCTAGTGTTTAACTATATTCTGATACTGCCACAGAAATACAGTGACATACAGTACTATTGGTGTTCATCCAAAAGGAGATTTGTGTATTACTGTAAATTTAAAATTTGTTTAGAGTGGAAATCACTAGTACCATACTTTTAACTTCATAGATGACTTATTTTCACAGTTTAGACATACTAATAAACTAATCTAATTAATTCAGCAGAGTAAGTTCTAAAGGCATATAATCAACTCAACAGTAAATTAAAATTTACTCCTGTTACATCAATGTGTGTGTCCGTGTTTTTGTTTTTTTCACTTCCCCTATTCAGCTACCCCCCATTGGTCCATCACTACTACACCATCTTTGCCATTGTGACATCTTTTTCAATCAACTCTTGACCAATCAGAACTCAACTTTTTCAGTATTTAAGTTGTAGGCTATCAGAATGAAAGGGCCTTTCTCTCTACTTCAGTTCTGCTCGACTCCGCTTCAGTTTCGCTTTGCTTTCGTTTTGCTTCAGCTTCGTCTCTCTAAAATCACTTTTGCACCAAACTTGTTGTCACACTGCCTTCTTTAAGTCCCTCACCAGAAACCCACCTGCACCCAAACCCATCCTAAATGTTACACCCCTTTACCCCTAGACACCTGTCTTAACAACTCCATTAAATGGCTTAAATTGAACTAAATTATGAGAGCAAAATCCAGTTGAGACTATTTGTCAAAATCCAAACCTCTGATTTCAAATCCCTAAACACTAAAACTTTAATATTGTTGAGCAATGCTTAATATTGGAACAAGTAATAGGTTCACTTTGCCTTCCTCCAAATCTTTTTCTAGATCTCTTCGTCATACCTTCTCTTCCTCCCTGGGCCACTTGCCCCCTTCTCTTACTAAACCAGCATTCCGTCTCTTCACAGCTATCTGTTCCAAGACCAGGCTTTCTAACCACCTTTTATTCCTTTACAGATGTCATCAACATAATATCATTCCTAAAGGATTTCACCTGAAATTTAATACCTTTTCTTTTGACCCTGAGTAACACTCAGAGACTTCTAAAACAATTTTCTAGGAAACTAATGCTTTCTACCACTTTCTGACAACAACATCAAAGAGGCTGACACCTCCACATCATCTTCCTTTTATAACTAACCTCATTAGATCTCTCAACTCCAAACTCAACCAGTTTCTCACAACAGAGAAGGATAAAAAACTCAGTCATCTTCTACAGAAGAAAACCATCAACACCCCTAACACCTTCACCAATCCTAACCTTGTTGTCACTATACTTTCTGACCTTTTCCTTTCACAGGATGAGCGATCCCTCCTCAGCAAAGGCCTCAGTTTTGTACCAGTTCCCAGGAAGCTGGACATCCCCCAGACTAACATTGACCTTTACCATCTTTTACCGCAGGATCCATCTTAGAGCAAATTTTGCTGATGATTCCTCTTCACAGGCAGCCGACAACAATTTGGTTATTGATGTCATTAACAATATTAATCCTAAACAGAGCTGTTGGACTCCCCCACTGGCCGTTTTCCACCAGTTGATTATTTCATTAACCAATGCATAAATCAAGCTCCCAAAACACTCTCTATACCCAGTAAACATAGATCCAACCTCACCCAAGGAGAACTTCAGGTGCTCCAGTCTCTCCAAAAACAGAGATGATATTGTCATCAAACCAGTGGATAAAGGAGGTGCTGTTGTGGTGTGGCATAAGGACCTATATATCGTTGAAGCCTCTAGACAACTAACTGACACTTCTGCTTACCTCCCTCTCCAACAGGACCCTACCACTGACTACCGAAAGGAAGTGGTATCCACCATCTCCCTTCTTATCAGCAGTAAGGAGCTACCCCAGGAAGCGAACCGGCTTATCATTGAACATCCGCAGGTATCTCAATTTTATCTCCTCCCCAAAATCCACAAACCGGACACCCCTGGACGCCCCATCGTATCAGCATGCAACTGTCCAACTACTTACATCTCGGCCTTTCTCGACAGCCTCATGAATTTATACTAAGCAGTAAGTAACAATTTGAGGCATGTAAAAAATGGCATGTGAGTTCTTTATATTCTCTGGAACAGCATTGGTAAAAGAGTAATAAGATCCGAGTCAAAACTTGATAGACAGAAAAAAAAAATATTTATTAACAAAACACTAACACAACTACATACAGTAACACATAACGTTAAATGATAAATCATCTGTATGTTTATGCATCTCGGAGATCTGTGTTTTACAGACCCAGAAAGACAGAATGCTAACCCTGTAACCTGAAACCCTATGCAACACCTACTGTAAACAGACCAAAAAGAGAAAGAGATCAAAACCCTGTGACCTACAGTATATAAAAGGAAGGATATGACTCAGCACTAAATCTCTCTTCCCACAATGTACAAAAGTGAATGCAACTTCTTCTCCGTATTCTAAAGATGCATCGCCACAATAAAGAGAACACATTTATCGTCTAAGGATTCTACAATAAAGGAAATCAGAATTTCCTAAAATAAACAGGACAGGAAGCTCTCAAAAACAAGGTTTAAATTACTTAGCCGGAATCTGGTCTCCAAGACTGATCAGAACAATGTCCTCTTGCATGGTACAAGCTTAGAGGAAGAGGAGAGTGATGGTGTTCATACTGTCTGTCGGCTCTGGTTCTCTCTCTTCCTTCTGTTTCTTTCCTTCTTCAGTCTTTGTCTTTTATGTTGTGTTATATAGCTCTTGAAGGGTTTAATGGTTTACCTACAAGTTAATTAACCAGAGTAAAGCACCACAAAATCCTTTTTGATCATGTATGTTTGCCTGTTCCTCCACCAACCTGCTTCTAGTTCAAGTAGGTAGCTGCATCAGCATGCGTGGGCTGCAAGGGAACAAGTGAAGAAAAGAAACACATTTCGGCTGTGGAGCCTTCTTCGGGTGTGCTTCCAACCTCCTTCTAGACAACTTCAAATTCTACCTAGTGTTCCCAGAGTCTGTCCAGGTCCTTCCCATAACAATTTCCTTGAAACACTCTGGAATATGATAGTACACATTGTGTATTGAACAAGTATTGCTGCAATTTAGGTATTTTGTCTCAGTGACATCTTTGGACAAAAAAGTCTTATTCCCAATTGTACAAAAAAAAATCAGAGGTTCATGATGCAAAAAAAGACTTTGTTTATACAAAGCTTTCAGAAATACTGTTTATTAAAAACTGAATAAAAAAGGATTTTTATTGTTTCATTGCTAAATTACATAATTAAAATCTTCATGTCTTTAATATTTTTAGATTCCATTTCATTTATCCATATTAAGAGTTTTACAAGACATTCTTGTAATCTGTGTCTTGTAATCAGCATCTGTGAGCCCAACTTCTTTTGATTAGTCATTATTTGCATGAAAAAAAGGTTGGATTCTCCTACCTGGTAAGAATCTCAAAATCTTCAGCTGAACACTTCATAAATTATGCACAATATTTGCTAATGGTTATTTGATGAAGGTTTTCTAAAAATAAAAAAATGAATTTTGAATGTGTCTGCATTTGGTAGTTTAGTGGTTCAATGTAGAACTAAAATTCAAGAATGTAAATGTTACAGGTGAATGGAGGTATTCAGTCTGTCTCACCTGTTTGGTTATCTAATTGATCCAAGATCTCAATCTCCTCCAACAGTTTATTGAAAGAAGCCAGGGTATCCACTTCAACACTATGGTTGGGTGGCATGTTCTAGACTCCCACAATCCTTTGAATCTATTATTTTAATTAGTGAGTAATTTGGGGTTTTCAGTGCACAGTTCAGCTTTAAAGGTAAATGTTTGTGTTCTGCAAACAATTGAACATGGACATGGACTTACATTACATTACATTACATTACATTACATTAAGAGGAACTTAATCAAGATGTGGGTGACTGAGTGCAGTGCTCTAACTTTGAATTTAAAGCATGACAGCTGGGCATCTAATATGTCAGTTAGGTTCTAATTAGAATATGTCTACAAAATGGC
Organism: Lepisosteus platostomus; assembly: GCF_059453375.1. Classification (NCBI taxonomy): domain Eukaryota; kingdom Metazoa; phylum Chordata; class Actinopteri; order Semionotiformes; family Lepisosteidae; genus Lepisosteus; species Lepisosteus platostomus. The sequence continues at coordinate 38,556,280 of NC_142621.1, forward strand.
TGTTTTCTTTTTTAAAAGCCAACAACTGAAATTAGATACCAAATAGTGTACAAGAAATAAGGTGTTATTTTCTTCTACTATCATCTGTAACCATCTGTAACATGTAGCATTTTTACCACATTTACTAAGAGTTTGACATGAAAAGTCAGAAAAGCTGTAAGCAGCTTTTTATACCCTGTAAGAGCAGTTCTGTGTCTATAAATACCTTTATTCACCTTATGTAGGGCTTTGACATTTGTGTCTTTTTTTATGGATGTGCAAACGTCAATGCACATAACTTTAAAAATATAGTGATACTCTGAAATAATCATATTTATCCCAAAACTGAGCTCTTAAATTATAATCATGAATGTTTTGCAGGAATATCTGCTATTGTACAAATTTCTCCTAATGTATAAAATGGATGTAAAACTAAACTCTTAAAATTACAGGTATTATATTTCTTTCTTAAGTATCTGATAATGTGTTGATCTTGTATTATTTTGTGTAGATATGTATAATTTTTTGTGGTATACATTTTTATTTTGTATCGAATTGTATTGTATTGTATAAAAGAAACACTTGGAATCCTTGCTGGAGAATATTTTTATTAATCAAATATTACTAACAGAAAATCGTGAAATTCATATTGTATGAATTTCTTTGTTGAGAAATCACCTTGTCTTCTTTACTCTGCCTCCTTAACCTGTAAATAAATAGCCTAGATTTAATAACATAAATTAACCTGGCATAATTTAAACATTTTCACTTTGCCTGTACTTTTACATTAGTCTATTGTATACTGTAACACCCTCTTTAGGCAGTGATGGGGCATTGAGCAATAAAGCTGGAGATGTCAGCCTCAGCAGTGTATGATGGGTTAGATGGGAACCTATCCAGAATAGCAGGGAGATATCAGGGACATTAACTCCTGGTGCTTGGGAGGGAAGGAAAGGTTGTAATGCCCACTCGTGACACCAGTGTAACATGGGCAATAATCATGCAGACAAGTGGTAATGGGATTGGTCTTTTATTGATCAGAAAGATATACTGTAGGACAGCTATCTTTAAAAGTACTGCTCTCCCTAGCCAATAAAAGTAAAGTTACTATAACACAAAATGAAGGTACAGGGTCCTGACTAATTCAGGCCAGGAAACATGGAATAGTCACACATGCACAATGTGTACTGTACATAAACCCCTGTCCTTCACCCCAAGTCCCAGGAGTTAATGACCCTGATATCTCCCCACTATCCCAGACAGGTTCCCATCTATCCCATCATACTTTGCTTAGGCTGACATCTCCAGCCTCATTGCTCAGTGCCCCATCACTGCCTGATGAGGGCCTACAATACTATAGTTTAGACTGAAAAAACTTTGGCAAAGCCATTTGTGTGAAGTCCAGAAAAATAATTTTTGTTTGATTCTGCCAGATGCCAAAGGAATTGTTTGAATTTTCACATTCTACTAATAACTTATAACTACTGTAGTTAATTGCTTAAAATATTGAAGTTTCTCTTCTCTACGGCTCTACAAGAAGACTGATAATATGTTTCCACTTTTATCTTAATCATATATTTCTTAATCTTACCTTGGAGCTCAAATCACGACTCTTGGCTCTCAGCTTGTTGACCTGGGACTCGGCAATATCAGCACGTTCGTCAGCTTCTTCCAGCTCGTGCTGAGCCTTCCTGAACTTGGAGAGATGAGCATTGGCTTGTTCCTCCTGAAATGGCAAAAATGTTTTTATATATAGTGTTGTAATTTACGTAATTTACGTGTAATTGTGACGTAGGAAAGTAACTACTAAAAGCTTGTTAAAACCATGGCTTACAGCTTCCTCAGCCTGTCTCTTGTAAGCCTTCACTTTCAGTTGCAGTTTGTCGACCAGATCCTGGAGTCGGTTCACATTCTTCCTGTCCTCTTCAGACTGTAGAGAAGAAAACACAATGATTTTCAAAACTGAATTACAGCACAAATGTATATTTTTTTCATTAGAGGAGATTATGGTAAGCAATCAGTATTTTACCTGGTACGTGAGCTCCTTGACTCTTCTCTCATACTTTCGGACACCTTTAATGGCCTCAGTTCCACGCCTTTGTTCAGCTTCAAGTTCGTTTTCCAGCTCACGTACCTACAAATCCAATCAAATGTGAAGACAAGTCTTTTCTCTGTATTTGTATAAAATGGACCGTGTTCATCCCACCCAGATTACCCTGGCCTCCAGCTTCTGGAGCTGTTTCTTTCCACCCTTCATTGCCAGCTGCTCAGCCTCATCCAGACGGTGCTGCAGGTCCTTCACTGTGACCTCCAGGTTCTTCTTCATTCTCTCCAGGTGAGAGCTGGTGTCCTGCTCCTTCTTCAGCTCCTCCGCCATCATGGCAGCCTGGAAGTTATTAACATCAAAGACAAGGACTGTATGTACTGTATGTTCTTTGTTACAAGAATCTTCTTTTTTGGGGTGAATAGTGGTGTTGGGCTCTGACTTCATGTCTGGTTAAAAAAGAAATCTATTAAGCAAAAATAATGTACATGAGGAAAGATTTCTACCTGGGCTTTTTAAGTCCTGAAGAAATAAGCAGAGCTAAGTTTCCAAAATGGTATCACTTTTAGCAAAGACATCAAGAAACAACAGATGGATCACACAGACTGAGCATATGTGCTAAATTAGTTTATAGATTTCGGCTTGAGCATAAACATTTTAGCACAGACTAGAGAACAAATAAATTGTAATTATTAATTATTAATGGGGAAGGTTGTTTCGTTTAGATTGTAATGGAACTCTGAGCAACTTCATAATAACATGGAATAAGCTTAAAGAATTTCATAGCACGAATTTAAAAACTTGCAGCTGAATGGAATAAACATACAGTACTCGCTTGAACATATAGCGCATGCCAACAGGGTATCTGAATTATTAATTTTTGTCTACACTTCTAATAAATAATTGCTATTATTTTAGAATTTAATTTGTTTTTCTGAACCATTTGTGTTCCACAAAAGTGCTTTATGTTGTTTGTATGCCTGTCTCTTTGTAATTTTATGATTTTATTATACTTGCTTGTAATCTTACCTTTCTTTCTACCTGAACTTTATGTAAACTAACACTTTGTAGATGCATTTCCTAAAAAAATATCATACTTTCTGAGGGTTATTATACTCCCTGAACCAAATACTGTATAAGCCTAATATAATTAAATGGGAATTTAAATCATGAGGGTAACTCACATCAGTGATAGCTTTCTTGGCCTTCTCTTCTGCATTTCTTGCTTCCTGGATGGTGTCATCAACTTCACCTTGGAGCTGAACAATGTCACTCTCAAGCTTCTTCTTTGTGTTGATCAAGCTAGTATTCTGAAATGACAACATTTTTAACTTACAGAAATATGAAAAGAAAGATGAAAGTTTAATAACTTGTAAGAAATATGAGGTTTTTATTAACCTGGGAGTGCAGCAGCTGCACACGCTCGCTGACATCAAGCAGTTCCTGCTCAGCCACTTTGCGGCCTCTCTCAGTCTGTTCCAGGGAAACCCTCAGTTCCTCAATCTCAGCCTGCATCAGGCTGTTCCTGCGCTCCACCATGGCAACCTGTTCCTTCATGTCCTCCTGTGTTCTAAGGGCATCATCCAGGTGCAGCTGGGCATCCTGATAAAAGCAAAACGCCATCATGACCATCAAATGATCCTTAAAAATAAAAAAGCATGAATATTTATGGTTTAGGGTAAAATTTTCAGTACCTTGAGTTGTCCTTGGACATTCCTTAGTTGTTTCTGGGCTTCAGCAGCCTGGCGGTTGGAATGGCTCAGCTGAATTTCCATCTCATTGAGATCTCCTTCCATCTTTTTCTTAATTCTTAGGGCATCATTTCTGCTCCTAATCTCTGAATCAAGAGCACTCTGCATGGTGTCCACAATCCTCTGGTTGTTTCTCTTCATTTGCTCCATTTCCTCATCCTTTTCTGCAATCTTTCTGTCCACTTCAGACTTGATTTGAGTCAATTCCAGCTGCACACGAAGGATCTTTGACTCTTCATGCTCCAGTGATGCCTGATGTAATAATAAAATTTGTAAATTCCTATTCTTTTGGACAAAAAATAGTGAATGAAATTAAATCTGATAATGTGGGGAGAAGCAAAGAGCTATAGCTCAGATTTATTTTCCTTGTCTGCTGTGCTTTGACAGTCTATGTAATGTTTTCTTCCATGTATTAATGTACCACTTATACAAAATGAATATGAAATTAAATACTACATATTGTAGACAGAAAATGTTGATGTATACCCAAAAGACAATGAAGTACAATAATATTTTTTTAAAATAGAACGTGGAAAAACAGACCAGGAATATCAAATTAGCATTTTAAATAATGTATTTCTTACATTCTAAAAATACACTGACAATCTAAGAACTTTACTTAAGAAAAGTTTTTAAAATATCCACCAACTGTTTTTGTTTTGTGTTTAGTACCTCAGCTTCCTCCAGCGCGGTTTGAATTTCAGACTTCTCTGTCTCGGCCTGTTTCTTTGCTTTTTCCAACTCATGAATGGTCTTTCCAGTCTCACCAATCTGTTCAGAGAGATCTGAGATCTCCTCTATTTGGAAGATATATTACGCAGAATGTAAATATTCTAAGGAGAGTAACATGTTTAATCTTTTAATCTTATAGTTGCATAGCCTTATAAACTCAACATTTTTCTCTTTTTGTACTTACGCTGCAAGTTCTTGTTCTCCCGTTTAAGGGTCTCAAGATGATCCAGAGCCTCTTCATAGGAGTTCTTCATCTTGAAGAGCTCAGTGCTGAGAGAGCGAGCTTCTTTCTGTGCAGCTTCCAGCTCAGCCTGGCCTTCCTCAAACTTCTGCTTCCATTCTGCCAGAACCTGAAAAAAAGAATTGCGGAAATATGAACTACAGTAGTATATCAGACATTTACACATGAGGATTGAGGTGTCTTATTTTAAAGTAATTGAACTGTTTTTTGCATTTCTATGTGAATTGCTTCTTCACCTTGTCAAAGTTTCTCTGCTTCTTGTCAAGGTTAGCAGCCTGGGCATTTGCTCTCTCCACGTCAATCATGAGGTCCTCCACTTCACCCTGAAGTCTCTGCTTGGTCTTTTCCAGAGAGGCACACTTGGAGTTCACAGCCTCAATTTGTTCCTCAGCATCTTGGAGGCGCTGGGCAAGCTTTTTCCTGAGAAAAGTGCAGATTGTTTGAATTGATTCAATCATTTAAGAAAAACTTTCAATTTAACAGAAGAAATAATGTAGTTACTTGGCCTCCTCAAGCTCCTCAGTGCGCTGGATGGCGTCAGTCTCGTATTTTGTCCTCCACTGAGCCACTTCACTGTTGGCCTTGGACATTGAGCGCTGCAGCTCTGCCTTGGCCTCCTGCTCCTCCTCATATTGCTCCCGGAGCAGGTCGCAGTCATGGCGAGCGGACTGGAGACCATGAGCCAGAGCATTCTTGGCCTAAAAAGGGAATATATTGGCTAAAAATATACTTCCAAAAGAAAGGGATTACTGTCAGCTACTTTAATTTCACTGTATTTACAAATGTGTAATTGTTTCATCTACATACCTACTTGATTCAGATGATGATTATAATTAAACTTGGAGAATCTGATACTGTATTTCCTCATCACATTTTTTGGATTCATAATTTATTCTTCATTCTAATATACAAATCATTGTCCTATTTTAGAAAAAAAACTGTCTTTGATTCCAGACTTTTAATCCAGAGCTGCTCCATACTGTAGTTTGTAGCTGCAGTATGCTTGTTCATATTTTGCATCCTTTAACATCCTTCTCATTCTTTCCATCTTTACATTTATTGATTTTTAAACCGTTTCATTGGAAAAAATAATAAATGCTCTGTTACATTTTGTGTATTGTTGCAGTTTTTCAGCACCTGTTCTACATAGGGCATCATTCTAAACAAACATACATTATAGTTAATTCTTCTGTTAATGAAAAAGCAAAATTAGTAAGAATTGTTCTAATCATTTCCTTTACTACACTTGCCTGTGCTTGTCTTGCTGTGCCAGGCTGTCCCTGCTGCTGTCTGTCAACAGTTTGCTATGTGCTCATGCAGCTGCTTGACTGCTTGCCCATGTTATCTCCCTGCTCTTCATATAAAAGTGTGGCTGCATTACTACCTATAGCAGCAACACATTACATCAGCTATTTCAAACTGGAGCCAACAATGTATTTTTCTTATATCTGGAGTAGGACTACTGTGATACCTTCCTAAAATAGAAATTAACAGGAGCAAAGAATCTCATACTGTATATTATAAACACAACTTACTTTCACTTCCTCCTCCAGCTGCCTCTTCAGCTCCTCAGTTTGCTGAGTGAAGGCCAGTTTGCTTCTAGTGAGCTGGGAAACCAGAGCTTCTTTTTCGTCTAGCTGACGAGCAAGTTCACCTTAGGGAACAAAACAATAGTAAATGAAACTTTCATTGTTCTGTTTATGAAAATAGCCAAAATTAGTAACACTAAATAATATTTTACCATTTTCTGTCTGAAGCCTTGCTTTTTGTGTGCTAATGTCATTGACCTGGCGGACGTTTTCATCACTCTTAGTCTTCAGTTCACTGAGTTGGTCCTCCAGGGTACGGCACATCTTCTCCAGATTAGTCTGTCATTCAGATAATAACATCTTACAGTATACTGTAGTATAAACAAAAATTTGTGTAATATGATTACATCAATAAGGGTCAGATTTGATTTTACCTTTGACTTGGAAACTGATTCCATGTTGCTGGAGAGGTCATCAATTTCCATTTTGTACTCGCTCTTCTCCTTCTCCAGCTTCTGTTTGACTCTCTGCAGGTTGTCAATCTGCTCCCCTAATTCTGCCACACTGTCAGCCTGCTTCTTGCGGAGAGCTGCCGCTGTGGCTTCATGCTGCAGAGTGGCCTCTTCAAGGTCACGGCGGAGCTTCTGGAACTCAGCTTCACGTTTCTTGTTCATCTCAATCTGGGCAGAAGTTGCTCCTCCAGCTTCTTCAAGTCTTTCACTGATCTCCTCAAGTTCCCTGGAGAGGTCAGCCCTCTGCTTCTCAACCTTGGCCCGAGCAGCACGTTCAGCCTCAATTTCCTCTTCAAGCTCTTCAATACGAGCCTAGATGATTGTAGAAATGATTTGTAGAAAATGAAAGTATATAATATGTAGGCGATTATAGAAAATAATAGAAATACAGTTAACCCAAAATAAGTATTAGGTTTGTCCCTGAAATACCTGTAGTTCCTTAATCTTCTTCTGCAGCTGGGCCTCCAGTGCTTGTTCATCTTCAATCTTGCTGAGGAACTGGCTTATTTCAAAGTCCTTCCTGTGAAGGAGAAAAAATATTCACAGTATTATAGTAATTGTTACAGCATTTTCAAATGACATATATATTTATATATTGAATACAATCTTACTTCTTGATCTTCTCGTCTGACTGTTGCTTTTCATTTTCCAGATCCATGACAGATTCTTGAGAGAGTTTCAGATCACCTTCCAGCTTTCTCTTGGCTCTCTCCAGGTCCATTCGGAGTTTCTTTTCTTGCTCCAGTGAACCTTCAAGCTAGAATATTTGACACATTATTACTTTTAGTTCAGGCTGTCTGAAAATACAAGAAGTATGTGTTTGGATGTGTCACTTACATCATCCACTTGCTGTTCAAGCTTTGTCTTGGCTTTAGTCAGAGTGTTGACTTTGTCCTCCTCTGCCTGTAGATCATCAAGGGTCTGTTGATGAGCCTCTTGGAGGGCTTTCTTCTCCTTGGTTAGCTTGGCAATGCTTTCATCCTGAGTGGCCATCTCTTCAGTCAGGTTTTTAACCTGGAAGTATTCAATAAATCTTTAAGCATATCATTATACATTTTCAATGACTAGTTAGTTATTTTGGACATTTTAGAAGCAAACCTTATTTTCTGTGGCGTGTTTCTCCTTCTCCACTTTGGCCAAGGTGAGCTCTAAGTCATCAATGTCTTTCTTCAGCTCAGAGCACTCATCCTCCAGTTTCCTCTTCTTGGCTGTCAGCTCAGCATTACTTTCCTCTTCATCCTCCAGTCTCTCTGTTATCTCTTTCACTTTGGCCTCAAGCTGGATCTTGTTTTTGATCAGCCCCTCACACCTTTCTTCAGCATCTGAGAGACTCTCCATTTCCTGTTGATAAATAATTGATTTTAGTTACTAAATCTAAAATTACATTTCAGAGTTGTACTTGTTAGATACAAAAATCATGTTTTCAGCAATGCTGCAGCTGTATGTTAATATTGCAGAATATATATAATATATATAATTTAATATTGCAGAATAGACAGGTAGTGCTTACAGACTGCACTTGTAAAAAAAGGTCATTCTTCTCCTGCAGAAGAGAAACCATTTTCTCCTCAAGCTCCTTTCTCTTGGCTTCTGCCTTTGTCAGGTCTTCCTTGCACTTGATAAACTCTTCCTTTATATTGGCCATTTCCTTCTCAGCCTCGGCACTCTTCAGAAGAGGCTTGATCTTGAAGTACAGCTTCATCCATGGCCAGTGTTTCACATTCATGAATGAGCGGATGTTGTACTGGATACTATAAATGGACTCTCTGTATGAAAAAAATGAATATTTGTTATGTTTTTCAATGTTGAACTTCTCTTTCAATGTTGTATTTGTTTTGTGATACAATAAGGAATATACCAAGAACTCAGATGAATGTAAACTGTTTTGGCAGATAATAGTTCTGACTGTTTCTATTGCCCTTTTCTTTGAATGTATGTCAGATATGGGTTTTTCAGTTGAAATTAAAACATCTCCTGTGATTAAATAATCATTTAACACCTGCAAGAAACATGTTTGATAAATTAACTCATCGCTTAAACACCACCTTTAATGTTTTTATCAGGTCATAAGTTACAGTACTTTATGAGTAGTTACGTTAATTGAAGTTAAAAGCTTGTTAAACTTAATTTGCCATTAAGTGGCACTTTTCAGAATTCTTTCATCTATTGTCAGAAAACTGTTCCTTACAAGGGCTGCTGCTCTTGAAGGCTGTCCAGGATGGAAAACTCTTCTAATGTTTCTCAGCCCAAGTTTCTCATTCTCATTCCATTTTTGTTCTTACCTTCTTTCCATCATCTTTTTGAACTCCACTCTCATGACGAAGCCACGGCACAAAGCCTGAGTGATGGTGATGAGGGCAGCCAGTTTCTCATCTCTCATCTCCTCCAGGGTACCCAGCAGGCCAGCTTTGAAGAATACCTGAAATTGAGGGGAAAGATTTAAGCATTTTGTTATCTATAAAATATGCTGTAAATACAGTATACATTTTATTAGGATATTTCTCAAGCCCTACATGATTTGTTGGAAGTCCCTAATTATAGGCAAGATTTGTGTTGGTAGGGTAGAAGTCTTACTGACATTCTTTAATGATTTTTAGTTCTCTTTACATATGGCAAGAGTAATTGTAAGATTACAATTTGTAGGAGCCCAAATCCGAAAAGGCAACAGTGATCAACACAAACAGTGCTTGTACTGCAGGTAGATTTAAATAGAAATTTTAACTTGATATCAGAGGGCAAATGACTTTTATTCAATACCCATATGAGACTTGTTTAAGAACTTTTATCTCAATGAAATATATACACAGTACTTTTAATTAGAATATTTCTGTACCTGATGTGAGTCACCCATAAATCTCAATCGCTGCATGAGTTGTTGGAGCCCCCTTACTGTTATAGCCCAGGTGTGTGTTGGTGTTAGCCTTATTGACTTTGATTTTCTCATTTTTATTTATTTAAACTTTATACATCTATTTATTCAAGCATAAACATGTAGCAAATGTGGCTATGTGCCAGAGTGAAAACAGTATTGTTCTTACCATATGTACTGTATGTAACAAATGTGCAATTGCTTCGTATTAAAATACTTGTCAACTTTGACAAAACATTTCAGGCTTATTATGCACGTTAGTGTTATTTCCTTTCATTATTTATACTGCTGAAGTCCTACCTTGGTGTGCCCAAATTTATACTGAGTGTGGTCAACATCAATTGATCCCAGTAGCTTCTCTGAAGCTTTCTTGCTGTCAATGAACTGACCCTCTGGGATGGCGCTGGCATTCAGAACTTTGTATCTTTCAGAAACGTAGAGAAAAGAATAGTGTTGAAATTCTTCTTCCTTCCTAGGTATTTGTGTATCCATTAATCTCTAAGAATTAAATGTAAACATTTCTAAGTTAATTATGCTTTAATTTTTACGGTACCTTTGCTTGAAGTCTCCATACAGAATTCTGCTTGGGAATCCTTTTCTACAAATTCTGATACCTTCAAGCACACCATTACACCTCAGCTGGTGGATAACCAGGAAGTTCTCCATAAGACCTAAAGAAAGAATGAGATATAGTTGTTTTTAAACAGATGCTACATCTTTTGAATAAAGAAAATACCACCATATCTTGATGTAAATTTAAAATGATCTAAACATTCTGTGCTCATTACCTGGAGTCTTTGATTCATTGGGAATAAGGCAGCGCACAAAGTGAGGATGGGTGCTCCTCAAGGTGGACATGAGCTTGGCCAGGTTCTCCTGTGGAGTTTAAAGTGCACTGTTTGATTATATACTTTAGCATTTACTGTATATTAAGAGCTTCTGAAGGAGAAATGAAGATGTTTTAATCTCTCTGCTGATCTTAATTAATCTTAATTTAATGTTTATGTAAATAAAAACATGCATTCCCTAGAGGATATTAAATGTAGTTATTTTTTAAAGAGGAGAAAGCTTTCAAAAAGTCCATTTTTAAAGTTGAAACCTAATTATATGTAATTTGAGCCAAATTTGTTTTTCTGGAACAATTATAACCTACCCTGAAGAGAGCAGACACAGTCTGGAAAGAACCACCCTTCTTCTTGCCTCCCTTCTTTCCACCACCAGCGTCTGTAAAAATAATAGAAAAGAAAAATGATCAGGCTCCCAAAAAAAAAATTATTTTTAAGGAACCAAAACTACAAAATCAGTACAGTATTTAGCAAAAATAATAAAAACTAATACTCAACCGTCACCAGCGGAAAAGCTGGCATACAGCAAGGCCAGCAGTTTCATGGAGGATTTCTGGTACAGCTGCACAACAGACTCATTCAGGGGGTCCTTGTTCTTGTCCAGCCAGCCACTGATGTTGTAGTCCACTGTGCCTGCGTAGTGCACCAGGGAGAAGTGGGCCTCAGCCTTGCCTTTGGCAGGTTTGGGCTTCTGGAAGCAGTTGGACTTGCCCAGATGCTGGTCATAGAGCTTGTTCTTGAAGGTTGTGTCTGAGGCCTTGGGGAACATGCACTCCTCTTCAAGGATGGAGAAGATTCCCATTGGCTGTTCAGACAAATTATTTCAGATGATATGGATAACAAAACTCAGTCCGTATGATCAAATATGGATAATATAGATTGCAAAAATCAGTATCATCTGAATGAATTGCATCAATAATCATACAAACCTTCTCAATGAGCTCAATGCAGGCAGCCAAGTCCATACCGAAGTCAATGAACTCCCACTCAATTCCCTCTTTCTTGTACTCTTCTTGTTCCAGTACAAACATGTGGTGATTGAAGAACTGTTGCAGCTTCTCATTGGTGAAGTTGATGCAGAGCTGTTCCAAGCTGTTAAACTGTAGGAAAGGGAAATACAAAAAAGTGTTTAAAATATAGTATTACAAGTATTACAATAGGAATAGTGTATTTATCTTCATTTATTTCAAATGTATTTCTTCCATACAGAAACAGTATAAAGGAGAGCAGCCAGACAGATTTCTGGTCTAAAAAGAATATCTTACAAAGTTCCATTAAGAAAGCTGGATTGTGAATGCCTGGAACAGAAAGGGTTATGCACAACATTTTATTCAGTTTAATTTATATTTAAAATCATGAAAGCCGCTAGGCATATCAGTTGTTCTATATGCAGTGTCTTAATGATCAACAATGACAAAATAATTTCAGAATGCAAAGGGAAATTAAATTTGCAGTAAAACACAAACAAGAAAATAAGAGACACAGAGAGTACCTGGGGTCTTGAAAAAATACCATACACAAATTGTTGAAGCTGACAGTGTGGATTTTCTTTAAAGAAATGTATTTCCTTGCTTTTAAATCCTCTGTCTCTCTTTGTATTCTTATCTCTAGTCTTCCCTTTCAGCTTGCACAAATGCATGCATAAACACATATTATACACTATATTGAAATCATAACTTACATTAAAGATTTCGAACCCTGCAATATCCAGGACACCAATGAAGAACTGTCTTGCCTGCTTAGTGTCCAACATCTGGTTAATGCGGACAACCATCCACAAGAACATCTTCTCATAGATAGACTTAGCCAGGGCACCAACTGAATTGTTGACCTAATAAAGGATTCACAAATCAACACATTATCTTATTAGATAAAGAACAACTTTCATTTCTTGAAAATCAATCTGACAATGTGTTTAGAAGTAAACATCATACCTGCTGAACAGTCTGTCCCTTAGTCACAAACTCATTTCCCACTTTCACTCTGGGGTAGCACAGGGCTTTGAGCAGGTCTGCCGAGTTCAAGCCCGTAAGATAACCAACTTTGTCAGCAACTGAATATCAAAAAATGCATTCATTATAGTCACAGCATATAAAAATATAGTTATACTCAAAACACAGACTTCTGTTATCCATTATTATTCTGTTATCTCTATTTTACAGCAGTACATGCCTTGTTTTAGAATACACAATGAATTGTATAGCATGGAAACTACGTAAAATGACCAGGGTGTTACACTCAATCCACATGACCAGGCAACAGAGGGGACACAAAAAATGTTTAAGTTAAATCTGGATTTACTGTATACTAGCTGCTGCTTAAGATGACTTCTAGCCTTTGTATTAGCACTTTTTGCAACGAGAGGTGTACCAAAGAGTTTAAAATTGTTTGATGTCAACCAGTTTATCACCTCACATCATTTGCTTTACTGCACCACACACCTTTAATATAACACAAGAATAAGAGATCATATAAAATCTAAGACTATTTGACTATACAGTACATCTGACTAATTAATTAAGGATTCAATTATTAAATGAGCATATTTATTCATTTCTTTTATAGTATAATTTAAGTTTGTCTGACTGGAGCATTAAGAATGGAGGGGGTAAAATAAGTATACATTTTACCCTCAGTGCCATCAGGCTCGGCCTGCTCCTCTCGTTGCTTCTGCTTGAACTTCATGTTGCCATGGTGCATCACAGCTCCTGTCAGCTTGTAGATGCCAACTTTCTCCTCAGCAGTGAACCCCAGAATGTCAATGGCAGTCTGTATGATTAAGTGTAAACATTCCATTTTGAAATACAAATAAATGTTACATCCAGAATCTTATTGTTCATATAGTTTGAACTTACATCTGTGGCAACCAGCTCCTCCTTGTCATCAATGCTGGCCACAGTGATCTGGCCCATGCTGATCATGGGGAAGTCATAGGGGTTGGTGGTGATAAGGAGCATTTCTGTGCGGGGAAAAAGGAAATAAATATGCCACAAACTATAGTTTTTAAGGAAAAGTCAAAGTGATATGAATTATCAACTTTCACCCACCAATAAGCTCTGGTTTGTGGTTGCTCATGATCTGGTAAAAGATGTGGTAGCTCCTTTCATCTGACAACTGGAATGTTACTCTGGACTTCTCCAGCAAATCTGTGAAATAATAGAAGTAAAAATATATATTTTAAAATTCTGAAGAGATATGGGAGTAAGCTACATGTTTGTGAACTACTGAGAATTAAAATAACTCACAAGTCTCAATGTCAGCAGAAGCCAGTTTTCCTGAGGTTCCAAAATGAATTCTGATGAATTTACCCTATTGATTATGCAAATATTACATATTAGAAAACTACAGTAAAACATTTGACAAATTAACTGGTACTGTGTGAGACTAATAGAAGACTAACTCACAAAGCGAGAGGAGTTGTCATTCCTCACTGTCTTGGCATTTCCAAAAGCCTCCAGCAGAGGGTTGGCTGAAATGATTTGATCCTCCAGAGTTCCCTGCAAAGTACATGGGATCATCACTCAATGTGTTACAGCCAAGATCTCTTCAGCTGTTTTGATCCATTAGCAGTGCTGTCTAACCTGCATTTTGCTAGTTTGCTCTTTCTTCTTGTCCCCAATAGCTGCGATTGTAGCAAAGTACTGGATGACACGTTTCGTGTTCACAGTCTTTCCAGCACCGGATTCTCCACTGAGGATAAATAGAGGTTTATTTAAAATAGAAATAATGAAAAAGTAATGCCATATTTTAAAAAATATGATAGAAATACTTACGTGATGAGGATGGACTGGTTTTCCCTATCTAGAAAGAAAATATTTTCATTGATTAACTGGATCATAAAGTTGAATAAAGTGTTTTAACAAGTAAATCTATATAGATAACTGTAAGACATAAGTATTTACGTACCTGTGAGCATGTTCTGATAGGCATTATCAGAGACAGAGAAGATGTGTGGCGGAGCCTCCATGCGCTTTTTGCCTCTATAGGCTGCCACCACCTCAGGGTTGTACACTGGGAGCCACTTGTAGGGGTTCACTGTAGCACAGAACAGCCCAGAGTAGGTCTGGAAGAATGATATTCATGTATTTGAAATTAAGTCTTAATGATTTTTTTTTAGTCAATTGAAATTGAATTGGTTTGTCTTGGCTTCAGTGAAACACTTACATAAATCATCCATGCTGCGTAACGCTCTTTGAGGTTATACAGCACAGAGGCTTCATTGAGGTGAGTCATCATGGCCATGTCCTCCATTTTATCAAACTTGGGAGGATTCATGGGAAAGATTTCATCCTCCTTTACTGTTAAAGTCTGAAAAATCAGAAGTTTATTCATAATTAATGCAGTAGATGAAGTAAAAACCTTGAAATTTCCTTTACTCTTAGCAAATGCTACCTACCTGCCCACTCTCAGTTTTGACGGTGGCTTTGCCCCCTTCCTTACTCTGGAGGACACCTTTGAGGTACAGCTCCTTGGGTTCAGACACAAAAACTGCTGTTTTGGCATCAAAGGGTCTGTTTTGTGCCTCAATTCTCTCCCTCTCTGGCTTCCGGAGGTATATGGCGGCTGGGCCAAATGCAGCCATCTCCGCATCGGTACTCATGGTGGCGGCTTACTGTCAAACCGAACAGGAAGGTACATTAATTATATTTATATTTCTTATATCTAAGAAGCTTTAAGATTTACAGGATAGCTTATTAATTGACTTAGATCTTGAAGAATAATAGATTGGATTGTGATTTATATCCCAGAAGGCTTTAAAACTGCAATAAATACTGGAGTTTACTTTAATGCATTTCTCTATACAGATGCAGCCACTCAGAACATAAATTACAGTGTATTTATAAATGTTTAATACTATTTAAATACAAGCAAGAAGGCATTTAACGTCCTTTTTGGCTATCATTTTTTCTATTTTATTTTTCTGAATATGTGAGTAAGAGCATCACTCCTCCTGTGAACTAACAGTGAAATGATTATCACTGTGAATCTCGGTCTGCTTTGAATGTACTGGAGTGGAACTTCTAGAGAAGCAGACTTTGAGAGAGTGCAGACCAGAACACTTTAGAAAAAAACTTGATTTCTTTCTAGAGACTTTAAGCTTTATGACAGTTAAGTATTAACTTGAAATTTGTTCCTTGACAAAAAGGCATTAGTTTTTTTAGAAATCAATAAAATTTAGCCTAAGAATAATGCATGCAATGCTGACATGAAATATAAAGATAAAAAACGCAAGCTAACACATAAGTCATAACATTTCCTTGCAATACAGTGAAAACTGTTCTTAACAATCTGTTTTTTATTAACGTGCATGCTCTTTTACCTTGTTCGACAGCAAGCACAGGAAGATGGATTTAGTACTCCGCACTGCAAAAAAAAATATTTCCTTGTCCTTACATCAGTTACTATGTTTGAATCTCCATAAAAGTTCTCTTCATCTGGGATACTAGCATTCATGGCCTCATGTTGATCATACAATGTAGTAAAGAACCAAAGTGAGAGAAAGTTATTTTTTTCTTGGAAATGTCTATTTTAAATGTTACATTTTAAATGTGTTTGTGTTATGAATAACATTTATTAAATGTGAGGGATTTTCAAGGGTATTTTCTGAAATGTTTTGCATCCAGTAATGTGCATTTATTGCCAATAATGTAGAAACTGAAGCAGCTTACCACTGGTTGGAACGTCACAGGCTTCTCAGTGCTCAGGGTGGTGCACTGGAGCTGCTTTTATTGAGATCATTTTGCCAGACCAGCAAAAGGTTCTGCTGTATTTGGTCATGTAACTGTGATCAAGCCTCTCATCAGATATAGATCATCATTTTTACCCATCATTTAAATTTGGATCATGTTTTTCAAGTGGTAATAATGATAGTACATTAATGTTGTAACACTGCCAGGCCTTGCGAAATGTGTCATCCAAGGGTTATTTTTTATTGCATTTGGTAGTCCTCAATGTTCAACAAGTTTTGCGTTCTGCAGCAGTCTAATGAACACCTTATTTCCAATAAACCTTATTTTATACAACAAGGTGTCTCCTATTCCATTTTCTTGTGTTAGCAGACTGATTTTTAATACATTTCTTAAAAAGACTTTTGTTTTGTTAGAAGACCTGTCTGCATATATATTCATTTACTGTAGCTTTAATTGCTATAATTATGACAGAATTCAAATTGTAATTGTAATTATTGTTGTTATCATTGTAACTATTTGAGAATTGTAAAAAGTAGATTCTTATTTTCCTGTTATTTTAGTGTTTTAATGGTTAACAAGAAGAGTATATCTAATAAACTCTTCTGGTGGTGTTAAACCTTTTTTAAATATCAGTATGGAAAAGATCAAAAATAATATGAATAATATCAACAGATTGGGGTTAATAATGATCTACCAAAGATTGTTAATAGTTTTTGATAGTCTTTTAACAATTCTTGTCCTGCTATAAATATATATTTTGTGTAAATTATAAATATTTTTGTTTTCCAATTGAACATTTTTCCTCCTTTCCAAATGTGGTCTCACCTTGTACCCCACAAGCCTCATTTCTTTGCTCCTTTTATCTAATATCTGTGTTACTATTGGGACAGATTCTTCATAGGTAACGCATCAGCTTTCATTTCTATGCAGATCATCGTGTTTGATGATGTTACAGATTCCCATTTCACCTCTGATGGCCATGACCACTCTAATCTCTCCGTCTGTGTTCTCCGAACTCATACTGTACATCAGAAACCAAAATTATCCTAAAGCTAGGATCACACCTTCCTCCTTCTCTTAACAACAGACTACTTTTCTTCTAAATTTTCTCCATTTCAGGTTTCATTTCACACCTCTCTACACCTATTCTGACCTCACACCTCTTGTTTGGCCTCTCTTTCTGTCCCCTGCTCCCGCCTCTCACTCCTCCTCTCTCCCAGCCTTTGTTCTCCCGCTACATTACCTTTGCCTACTGCCCTGTCTTTCTCACACCTGAAGAAGGCTCCATGGCCAAAATGTTGTGTTTTCTTTCTTCTTTTTTTCAGCATGGAATAAACCTATTACTTGTATAATATATATATACACTTGGCTTTCTTGTTGATTGCATTATTTCAAAGTGCCTAAAGATGATCATTTTCAAAGGCTAAGAATGTGTGAAAGCTCTAGTAAGTTCAATAAGGAGTTATTAAAGGTTTACAATAGGGTTTATTTATAATAAAATTATATGTGCAGAAATTGAAATGTTCAGACCTAATATGCTCTGGTCTCCTTCTAGACTTTCTTAAAATTCACTTTTTTCTTTTCCTTTCTATTTTAATTCTGTTTACTGTATTTGCACAAACAATGTCTTTTGTTGGCTGTTTTATTGCAAAGTGCCTACAAATGATATGTTATGAAAAGTGTTATAAAAGTTTAATAATAATATTGTCCATCATTTGACACATTGTGAGCTCCACTGCACCTCACAGGAGAGTTAGTTTTTTTCACTTAAGTCTTTGGAAGGGCAGCAGCCCTCTGCATCAAATAATTCACTGTTTGCAGGAAAGCCAAGAGTACCCTGGAGTTTCCCCCACTGTAACCTGTTTTCCATGTAAGTGACATTGCCCAGATTCCAAATAGTGAAGTCTAGACTGCAGATTTCAACTTGTGCTCAAATTCTTTAACTGATTGAACCACTCAAGAACCTAATCATCCCTGTTTTTAATCAGGTATTTGATGATAACCAAATTGATTAAATAGAACTTGTCCTGGTTCCTCTGTGTCTCAATGTGAGGTCAAAATACACAGTCAACAAGGGGAATCTGAATGTGCTTAAGAATTCTTTAACATGCACTAAAAAGAAAGTGGTTGTACTGTATATACTGTTTTAATTCTGTTTTATCTTGCTTACAAAAATGTGGACAAAAAAGATTGTGTCACCAGTAGCTAGGTATGTTTCTTTAGAAACAGGTGGATATTAGCTCTTAGTCTTTGTGCATGCAAGAACCTACCTTCCGTCCGTCGGATGAGATGTAAAACCCAGGTCCTGACTCTGTGGTCATTAAAAATCCCAGGGCGTTTCTAGAAAAGAGTAGGTGTATAACCCTGGCGCCCTGGCCAAATTTCCCATTGGCCTTTACCAATCATGGCCTCCTAATAATCCCCATCTATAAATTGGCTTCATCACTTTGCTCTCCTTCCCACTGATATCTGGTACTGTAAATGGTGAGCGTTCTGGCACACTATGGCTGCTGTCACATCATCCAGGTGGATGCTACACATTGGTGGTGGTGGAGAGTCCCCATTACCTGTAAAGTGCTTTGAGTAGAGTGTCCAGAAAAGCGTTATATAAGTGTAAGAAATTATTATTATTAATTATTATTATAGTACTGGCTTTTAATAATTGAGAGTGTTACAGAGTAATTATACTGTCAATATTCCAAAAAGTTACAATGTTGTTACTTCAAATCTTCATTGTATCATGTTGGCACCTGTAATACATTATGTTATTAGGAGAAACTTTAAAGATATCAAATTTCTGATTTCCTTTTTTCTTTTTTAAGAGTTTTTCTTATTTGTATACTGGATATTTTGCAATGTGTGGTGCGTTCTTGACATAACCCAAAGATATTTTAAAGGTTTGAGATTACAAAATTGTGTACTTTAGTATTATTGATTTGATCTGTCTCAAAATATCAGCATTTTGTAATGTATTTAAATCATTAAATAATTTTTAACAGTTTTAAATGAATTTAATCCATAATGTTTTAGTTTTAGATTTGCCTCTACATGTTTAATTCAATGTTTCAGTGAGAAATAAAATAGAAGTTAAGATGTGGTAGTTTAACACTTCTGTCCATTTTAATTTTGTAGAACTCTTTTGGTTTAAGGCAATATCAAAATGCCATTTAAATCCTCACATCTTATTTTAAGCCATTTATCACTCTTTTTTAAGGATATAAATCATATCTGTAAGTTAATGATGGTGAAGATGATATAGTCGACCCTTCTGAAAGTCTGTCTGTTTTGTATGCTTTCTTAGACTTAGCAAAGCTAACGTCTTCACTGCCTAAAGTCTTTTGCATCTGTGAATGTGCACAACAATTCAGAATCCATTTCTTATGGATTACATATACAGTAATAAACCTGTTAAAAATAATGGGAAAACATTAGGTATAATTTCTTCAAAAACAGTGTTGTTTTATATTTCAAGTTTAAAGTTGTTTTGATAGAACTTCATGAACCATTGGACAGAGAGAAAGTTTTTCAACATATTCTAATTTGAAGCAGTAAAGGATTTAATTTTCATTTTCAAATAGTTTGGCAAATGTATTTATGTATTGTAACACAGTTTTTCATTTTACGTGCTCTATGTTAAGCTTCAGTGGTACAATATTTCTTTAAGGGTCATCCATATCATCTCAGATATACTGTATGAGTAAAATAAGAAGTAACCATACCTTTCATACTTTTGTAAATGTGTTTCAGCTAACACATAGTCAAGAGATCATTTTTATATCAAGGGCTGTGGTTCAACTCTGCTGCATCAACAATTTGTTGGCCAGTATCAAATCCATCTGGAAGATAAATTTTCCAGAAGAATGTTTTATGAGCTAGAACTTGGAACTTATCAAGGGTTTCAAAAATAAATATGACATTCATGGTGAAAGTCACATGGGTTGATGGATCTGATTCTGCTCTTCTGACAATATAATCTATTTGGTAATAAAAGGAAATTAAATTTGCCATGTGCAAGTGAAGCTTACAAAAATAGAAATTTTGCCATGATGACCAATTATGTGTCTAATGTGCCCATATAAAAGCTGTGACAGGGAGTTTGTCCAACCCTTCTGGGAGTCTGTTGATGCAACAGGTTCTTTTAAACAGTCCTTGGATCTCCGATTAGAATCTTAGTACTGTAGCATCAGTAAAGTATGTTGTATTCGAACAAAAATCTTCGTTAATAAATAATTCTACTTAATGCATGAGTTTTAAGTTTAATAGGAATATTCAGATTCCTATACAGTATAAACTATTCTTGTCTTTTGTTCCAGATGACAGGAATTTGGCAGTTGCGTTTTCCTTCATGTTCATCATAAAAGGTACGGCATTTATTACACTATTTAATGTAATTTTACTGTATTACCAAAAGTTGCATAGATTAATTAATTGTCTGGAATATATTTAGACAATCTCCTCGAGCAACACAACAGGATTTTGGAAAACATAAAGAGAGATCACTATGCAGTGAATTTATAGTAAAATGCTTTAGTTGTACAAAATGTAATTTCAGAATGCAAAGGTAAATGTTTATTTCATGCTGAAAGTAAAAGCAAAGAGACACAACATTTTGGCTGCAGAACCTCCTTCTGGCTTCTTCGGGCTGTGGAGGCTTCTTTACACCTGAAGAAGGCTCCATATCCAAAACGCTGTGTCTTTCAGCCTGGAATACACCTTTACCTATTCCTTTGCAGTCTACGCATGCTGATAGCTCCCTACTTGAATAATTTCAGAATCTCTTGAAACTCCATTAAAATTACCTAGTGTGCATTTTTAAAGGAAACAGACTACCAAGTGTATTTTGATTAAGCCCTTTTAAATAATCTTTATAAGGCTCATGTGTTCTTTCTGACATACATAAATCTTTTCTATGTATAAAATCACAGCTGTATTTGGTTCATCCCTGTTTTCTATTTATTTTTATGTGGGACTTTTATGTGAAGAAATGAGGTTTCTATTTATGATTTGAAGATGTAAATGTATATTTACATATATATATAAATTGTTATGAATGTTGCTTGTTTTATCTGAAGGTTAGCTTACTGTTTTAAATTCTTTTGTATTTTCAGGGAAAATTAGATTTAGAATGAAGTGGTGACAGATTGAGTCACTTGGTAGACCATTGCACTGGTAAAGTAACACTACAGGATTCACATTCCTTCTGCTGTTACACACTTAGTTGGTGGGTGGCAGGTCGGTTTGCCACTTACCCGTTTGGGCAGCCATGTTTTTAACCCATGTGCTGTATCTGAGCAAACCTTCTCTGGGAATAGAGAATGGACTGAATTTAACAAAATGTAATGAAACCATAGGGAAAACATTGGAAGAAGCCCAAATAAGAAAAATGAAAAGGAATTGAAAAATGTTATGATTCCATAAAAAGGCATACTTTTATATGAAATTTGCAAGGGTGGCTTCTCTAGTTTCCCTGATGAGGAAACGTCCTTATTTCCATACTGTATGTAGTGAATTTGAATGTGGTTGAACACTCAGAACAGGTTAAGGACAACACATGTTTACCTTCTTGACATTTTAATCTTCTAAAGTTAAATGAGATACCAAATTAAAAAAGACTTGTTTTCACATTAATAAATATAAGAAAATATTGCTCTGTTACTACAATGGTGTTTTTCTCAATAACATCTGATGTTATTATTGAGACTATTTTAATTGTGTTTTAAGGACAGCTTTATTTTCCACAATATAGTTTGGAATTCTCCTTAACCCATTTTACTACTGTGCAGATGAAAGCGAGGATAATCTTGATTGAACACAGATATAAATTAATTACTAATTAAAGTCCCTATGAATATTCTCATTATTTTGAAATCAGCAATTAGGGATCAAAATTAGTTGATCGAATAAGCTACTTTGTTGAATAGACTTACAGTATATATAGAGAGAGAGTTATGATAGACTTTTAAATGATGAAGTTTCAATAAGTCATGCTAACCAAAAAATAAAAACAGTAACAAGATGTTGTATATACAACAGAGGTGACTTTCCATAATTTTACATTTAGAAGTTAGGTTGGTCATACAGTATATTAGATGTCATGGTGCATACATAGTGTTGTCTTACTTTCAAAAATATGCTCTTTCTCGGTATGTTTACAGTATGTTGAATAACACAAATTATATTAACAAAATAAGCTTCATGTTTATTCACTAAGAAAATCATGTGCTACTTAATTTAATAATTAATTGTGAATTGCTGATCATTATGCAGAAAGGATTAAATTTCATGGAGATAATTTCCAATGAGCGTGAGCTTGGCATGTTTTCCTAAATATGCTACAGATGTAGCCATTCAAAATGCGCAGTAAAACCATGTACCGCAGGAAATGATCTACGACATTAGTTGTTAGTGAAACAATTGCATAATTTAATCTCTTTACTGTGCATGTTTAAATCTGCTTAATATGGAATATGTATATGGAATTTTACAAATAAAGGGAAATTTTGGCAGCTGAGGATAAAAATAAGGGGAGCATAATGTCTCTGAATGTCATAAACTATATAATTTAGGAATATGAATATATTATACACACTATATGGCTGGTAGTGATAGATTAAATAAAAAATACACAACAGTATTCCACTTTCTTCATAAACATTTTATGCATCAAAGTCTCTTACTCGGTCACTTACTGTACTGTGGTTATTTTGGGAAAGTTTTCACGTGCTCGTTCTGACTATTTTAAGTTTATATACTTTATAAAAAGCTATAATGTTTTAACCTTTTCTAAGAATATTTGCGCTTGTAATCGCAGTAAAAAAACATACTCCCTCTTAATAGGGAATATAATATGGAATCCCGTATCTAAATAAATATACAGTATACAGTAATAATGATATTAATTTAAGGACCTAAATATATTTATATAGCTCAAAGTATTACTGTAATCCACTTTCTTTGTAAACATCTGCATCACTATGACTCATTCACTCGTGATTACTTAGAAACATTTTGCCTGCCCTTTTCAGCTGTAGTTCAAGCTGCCTAGCGGCCAGTTGGCACAATGAATTCAGTGCGTGACGCATCACAAAGGTTTGATTTTTTTTTTATTTCGAAACCTTGGATGGTATGCCTCAGGGATTCATAGTGTAATCCAAACAAACGAGCTGCTGGACACACTGTGATCTTGACATGTAGGTGTGAAGTAGAGTTACAGCTTCTGTTTTAAAACGTTTTGGATTTGTGTTCAAGTTTAAGCTTTTAAAATCATTAATGTCTAAGTTAGGTAGGGACATACCATTATTTCTTATTTTTGATTTTCTTGAAAAAATGTTTAAAAAATCAGCTTCCCACTTCACCTTGTCGTAACTATAGTATATCTGGGGGCTTGTTTAAGATCTTAAATTTCTCGTTGCTGAAATTTGTATAAAGACAAAATATAGATGTTATTAATGTGGATGTGAATCTGAGTGAGGCACATCGCATTCGAAACAAACTATAATAGCAAATTATTTTACACATCACGCTATGTAGAAAATATAGCCAAATGAATCGCTCTAAAGGTTAAATTCCAAGCTGAGAAGACAAGACTCGACATGTCTTCTGTGTAACTCTTCAGTTTACAGTTTGTCCATGGTCATTCATTATTAATATTATTAATAATATCTTCCGTATCGAATTGACATTGGAATGTTCTTACTGTACAAGTGTAAAAAGAGGTGATACACAATGTGTCTCCTCTGTACTGTAACTCTTCAGTTTACAGAAAAATTCCCCCAGAGCCACACAGCATTGTCCAACATTGTCCTTCTTGTGTCTATTTTCCAGGGAATAACCTTCTTACAACTGCACTGTTGCATCAGTCCTTGCTTATGGTTAAACAGTACATACGATGTCCGGTGGAGTTTCAACGTTCACTTTTCTGTAATCTGTACAGAACCGTGACCTCCCAGGATCTCATAAGCGAGTGCTTTGGTCTAAAATATTTGGCGTCGGTGTACATAACAGAGAGAGTCACTAGCTCTCTTAAAGTGTAACCTGTCTGCCTTGTCTTCACTGTTATGGTACAGTATCAGCATATTGATAAGCTGTTCTCCAGTTACTGGCAATTGTAAAAATAACCATTCTTCCCTCCTTTCTTTAACTTAAAGAATTCTGTTAAGAAATCCTTAATCATGAAACCATCGCGTATAATAATTCATCCAGATACACACATTCACACCAGAGCCAGTTTCGTCAGAACCAATCTCCCAGTAAGTGTTTGGACTGCGCAATACTGTACAGTACAAGATACGGTTTAAAGTTTTAAGTTAAATTGTTGGCTGATTACTGGCTGCTGAACACACTGCATTCACAATAAGCTGTGATAATGAACTATTTTTATGTATTCGGCTATGTACAGTAAGTAACAAACCGAAAGTAATTCTCTGATCAGCCTACATTATAGTCCATTGTCCATTACCACTATAAGGACAATAACATTTTATTTTTTAAAAAACGAATGTCAAAATGTTTCCAAACATCCACTTGTGATATTTAAGCTGCTTAGTTACATGATTCCATGTTACTATAACTATCAAGTGGTATTAAATCAGTACAACTTTTTTTTACAATAACAGCAAGTGATGTTCTTACTACGTGTTCTAAGAAAAGGATAAAACGTTATAACTTTGTATTAAGTACAGTACATCAACTTTATAATGTTAGAACAAGCACATTAAATCTAAAACCCACTGTAAGTTACCAAGTTAAAGACTTTGATGCATAAAATATTTATGAAGAAGGTGGAATACTGTTGTGTACTTTTGTCCAACTGAGCAATCTTGCTTTTACAAAATATACCTACTTTTGAATTGCTGTACACAGTTTAAAATTATTAAAAATGTAAACAGTATACAGTACAATTTAAATTCTGTAATCGGAAAATGATTGTCCCTCAGCATTGACCGGGATTCTAAACCAGGCATTTTCTGGAAACAGCCCAAATACTTCACATGCCACGTTAAGCTTTCACTGCTCCACCTGGTGCAATAATACAAATTATTGCACCCTATCAAAAAAAACCTGCAGTACTATGCCGCTCGCTCATTTTTAATGGCTGGATCTGTAAATTTGTTTGCTAACTTTTCTTCATTTTAGACCTTAAAATTAATGATGCATTGGGGAAATATAATAAATTGATCTTACTGGAAGTAAAGTAGTTCTTCAGTTTGCTAATATAGGAATATCCCAGCAGAAAATAAGGGATATTCCTGTAATGGTTCACATTTTATTTAAATGTCAATTTAGGACAAGTGGTGTCAAAGGAAAACCTTCCTGAGATTCTCAGGTTAAAGAGGATGTGGCAGGATTCTGATAGTATCTGCAGACCAAATTGATTAAAGTGATTATTTATCTGCTTATTCTCAAGCGTACCATGTTTCAGTGCTGAAAACACCTTTCTTTGAAATATAAATTTAGAGAGTAGGCATTTTATTTCTTTTAACCATATGAAACATATTCATTTTTATTTCAAAGTTGTTAAAGGCTTTTTTAGATATTTGTATAAGTATTCTAGAAAACACAAAACGTGAAGTTGAAGCAAAAGTATTTTATTCACAAAACACTTTTACCAGAATATTTCATGTTGAAACTCATATTGTATGAATTTCTTAAGTACAAGGCCTCTTCTTCATTCAGCTTCTTTACTCTGTTAAAAGCAAACAGAATTATAGTAATTAACTCATAGTAAAGGTAAAAAACGAGACAAAGTAAACACAAGTTCAAGAGGCTCCTCTCTCTCTGGTGGAGCAGTGGATACTCCAGAGTCCTCTTAAATTGCCAGGCTCCTTACCATGAGATTAAGCCCAGCAGCTATACGGAGAAACCTAATTTCTGCTTGGACCCATAGACTCACTCTTTCTGTCACTACCCAAAGCTCATGACCATACAGTAGGTGAGGATAGGGACGTAGATCCAGAAAACAGAGAAAACAGAGAGCTTTGTCCGAAAACTCAGCTCCCGCTTAACCACTAGGGTTCATACAGCAACCGCATTACTGCAGCAGCTGCACCAATCGACTGGTCATTCTCACAATCTTCTCTGCCCCTATGCTTGAAAAAGACCTTCAGGCACTCCTTCACCTGGGGCAGCTACTCTCCCATGACCTGGAGAGAACAATCCTCTCTTCTGTGAGAGAGAGCCATGACCTCTCAGATTTAGAGGTGCAAAATGTGCAGTTTTCTTTTTCTATATGTGCATAATCATATTCTTCTGCAGAACAAACCTCCTTCTGCCTCATACTTTTGTAGCTCCCCAGCTCCCACCACACCTGAGGCATATTGTTTACAAATGAGAATGTGTTGAGTAGCCAATAGCCAAGTACAAACACATATACAGTATATAGCCTATTGTTAAAATTAGAGGAATATATATATACTGTATTATTTTATTTAGCCAGAGTTTTAATTATTTGTAGTCCATTCACTTACCAGTGTTCCTTTGAAATGGTTTTGCTCTATTATTATCTGATACTGTATGCTCTTGAAAATATTTGGTACAGAGAAGAATCATTTAGAACTCACTCAGATCTCATTTCATTTTCAGTGTGACTTTTGTCTTCTAAAACGGTTATTTTTAAAACCTTGAACAACAAACAATCCATAAAAAAAGTAATCTGCAAGTCCTTGGAATGTCCTTGAAAATATTTGGTACAGAGAAGAATCATTTAAAACTTTTGTCTTCTAAAAAGGTTATTTTAAAACCCTGAACAACAATCAATCCTAAAAAAAAGTTAAAGTGTCTGCAGGTTTCAAACTGTCATGCATTATTAATGATATCATAAGCAAAATATGGATTAATACTAAAATACATTACTTTTTTACAAAGGTCTCCTACTGTCTCTTACTCAACAGGCACAGATTTTTAAAAGTTTTATACTAGAAACTCTTAATAGCTAAATTTAATGTAGCTGCATGGATACAAACTAGAGCACAGTTGCTGAGCTTTTACGTTTTACTATGTTGTGTAGCAGCTGCCACAGACATGGAAAGTAAAAAAAAAACATGATAACCAATTGATTTCTGGATAAATTTGTTTAAAATCCACTGTGATCTGATCATTCCATTAATGACCTAAAACTGGAACTAAAACTTGAGAATACTGTTCAGTATGTAGGACCAGTAAATCATGTGAAAGCAAAAAAACGGAGCAAAAAAAACATTTTTTTTTTCAGATTCACCACCTTTTCAGGGACATCTTTTTACCACATACAGTATGTCACAGCATACATTTTCTTTGTCAAACTTTTAGACAGATTTAGTCGTAAAATATAACATTTTGAAAGCACCTTTTGGAACTATTTCAGAATGTCTAAAGAAATAAGCTAAATATGATTTAAAGGATATTTTGATTTACAGTTTAGACTCTGGAGCACTAAATATTTAAAAAATTTAGCTTTTATTAGATGTTTATTTTGTGTGTGAGGATTAATCATCACATTAAATTGATTAATGATTAATGATGAATAATGATGATGATTAATCACATCAAATCATTTAAGTTCTTTACTGTTTTATTTAATTTGTAATTTAAAATATCGTGGCTGTGTTATTAGTTCTGAAATGTGAAGAGCATATTTTAAAGTTCTATGCAGCTATCCATATTTTGTCCATCAATCTATTTATCTATTTTCTGACCGCTTTATCCAATACAGGGTCTTGGGGGAGCCGGAGCCTATCTTGGCAAGCAACAGGCACAAGGCAGGATGGACAAGATGCCATTGCATCAGTGGGCAGTCACACAGACACAAACACACACACACTCAAGCCAGATCTAGTTTTCCCAGAAGCCAATTAACCTATCAGTATATCTTTGGAATGTAGGAGTAAACCAGAGCACCTGGAGGTAACCCATGCAAACATGGGGAGAACATTTAAACTCCACACAGGTAGTACTCCAGGAATTGAACTCAGTGCCCCAGCACTGTGAGGCAGCAATGCTAACCATTGTGATACCATGCTGTCTTACATTTTAAGGAATAGCAGAAATCTTTAAAATGTAAAGAATGAAATCCACGATTAATTTCAGTTTACCTTGGAGCTCATATCACGGCTCTTGGCTCTCAGCTTGTTGACCTGGGACTCGGCAATATCGGCACGTTCATCAGCTTCTTCCAGCTCATGCTGAGCCTTCCTGAACTTGGAGAGATGAGCATTGGCTTGCTCCTCCTGAAATGGCAAAAAAAGTTTTTATATATAATGTTCTAATTTGTGACATAGGAAAGCAACTAATCAAAGCTTGTTAAGACCATGTCTTACAGCTTCCTCAGCCTGTCTCTTGTAAGCCTTCACTTTCAGTTGCAGCTTGTCGACCAGATCCTGGAGTCGGTTCACATTCTTCCTGTCCTCTTCTGACTGTAGAGATGAAAACAATCATTTTCAAAAGTGAATTACTGTACTGATATGTACCTTTATGTTAAAGAAGATCCAGTATATCGGTATGTTACCTGGTAGGTGAGCTCCTTGACTCTTCTCTCATATTTTCGAACGCCTTTAATGGCCTCAGCTCCACGCCTTTGTTCAGCTTCAAGTTCATTTTCCAGCTCATGCACCTACAAATCCAATCAAATGTGAAAACAAGTCTGTTCTCTGTATTTGTATAAAATGGACCCTGTTCATCCCACCCAGATTACCCTGGCCTCCAGCTTCTGAAGCTGTTTCTTTCCACCCTTCATTGCCAACTGCTCAGCCTCATCCAGACGGTGCTGCAGGTCCTTCACTGTGACCTCCATGTTCTTCTTCATTCTCTCCAGGTGAGAGCTGGTGTCCTGCTCCTTCTTCAGCTCCTCTGCCATCATGGCAGCCTGAAATGTATTAACATCAATGACAAGGACTTTAGATATGTTCTTCTTTTCTTGAGTGAATAGTGGGGTTGGGCTCTGACTTCAAGTCTGGTTAAAGTCTGGTCAAGTCTGGTTTTGCTGAAAGCAAAAAATATTTAATTGATTTTTACGCAACTTGAAAATGACTATTTCTTATACATGAGGAAAGATTTCTACCTGACCCTTTTAAGTCCTGAATTAATTAGACCTCGCTAAGGTTCCAAATAGTGTAATTTTTTAGCAAAGACATCAAGAAACAATACCAGATGGATCCCACAATGCACTAAATTAGCTAATATATTTAAACTTGATGATGATAAAGATATTTTAGCACAAACGAGAAAACAAATGATAAGTTAGATATTTTAGTTGGAAAGTTTAAAGCTGTGAAAAATGTCACAACTGTATGGTAAAAAAATCATCATAATGAATATTTCACTGCTGGAATAAAAAAAATGTATTGAAGTAGAATATACTAGTTTTAATCACGGAGCATGTATCCCAGGCAGTGTCAAAACTGGGATGGTCCACATGGGGGCAGTGAACAGATACCCCAGGACAAGAAATAAAAGGAATTATCTTCATTTCATTTTCATGAGGTTATTGGTTTCACCTGTTTGGAAGCCGGTTCCCCTGTTTAAAGGTCAGTAGATAGATGGTCTAATGGTGAAATGCTTTGTTATTAGCAGAAGGTTCCTGGTTTAATAGTTCGTTTAGAAATATGAAGAGACCTCAAGAGGAAGACAAGCTTTTCATAAGAGGTTAGTGAGTACAGGGGAAGGTTTGCAAGAAGTTGCAGCCTCGGTTGTCGTAGTGTTTGCCCACCGGTATAGTAATGAAGGTATAAGAGTGGGTCTGACCAAACAGGGATGACTGGGGTGAGGTACTTTCCACTTACTTAAGATGGCAAAGGAGACAGGCATGCAAAGGGAGGGTCAAATTTGAGCTGAGAAGGTTATATTTACATCAGGGTTTTTCTGACATTCACCTAATCTGCACACAAAAAAAAAAACGCACTTCCAAAGAAGTGGGATTTGTCATAAGTACATAATCAACAGTGTATTAATTACTGATTTGTATCCACTCTGTTTATAAAAAAGCAGTTCTTTCAGTATCTGCAGTTCTTTTATTTTAATGTACATGTAATATTTTCTTTTTACTTAGACTTTATGTGTTTTCACTAAAGTGCATCTTATAAACAAATAGATCATTATACTTTTTGTGGTCTATCATATCCACCAGCCAAATATACAGTATACAGTATACAGTATATAGTCAGATGACGCTTGAAATGCTGAGGGTGACTCACATCAGTGATAGCTTTCTTGGCCTTCTCTTCGGCATTTCTTGCTTCCTGGATGGTGTCATCAACTTCACCTTGGAGCTGAACAATGTCACTCTCAAGCTTCTTCTTTGTGTTGATCAAGCTAGTATTCTGAAATGACAACATTTTTAACTTACAGAAATATGAAAAGAAAGATGAAAGTTTAATAACTTGTAAGAAATATGAGGTTTTTATTAACCTGGGAGTGCAGCAGCTGCACACGCTCGCTGACATCAAGCAGTTCCTGCTCAGCCACTTTGCGGCCTCTCTCAGTCTGTTCCAGGCCAGCCCTCAGTTCCTCAATCTCAGCCTGCATCAGGCTGTTCCTGCGCTCCACCATGGCAACCTGTTCCTTCATGTCCTCCTGTCCTCTAAGGGCATCATCCAGGTGCAGCTGGGCATCCTGATAAAAGCAAAACGCCATCATGACCATCAAATGATCCTTAAAAATAAAAGAGCATGAATGTTTATGGTTTAGGGTAAAATCTTCAGTACCTTGAGTTGTCCTTGGACATTCCTTAGTTGTTTCTGGGCTTCAGCAGCCTGGCGATTGGAATGGCTCAGCTGAATTTCCATCTCATTGAGATCTCCTTCCATCTTTTTCTTAATTCTTAGGGCATCATTTCTGCTCCTAATCTCTGAATCAAGAGCACTCTGCATGGTGTCCACAATCCTCTGGTTGTTTCTCTTCATTTGCTCCATTTCCTCATCCTTTTCTGCAATCTTTCTGTCCACTTCAGACTTGATTTGAGTCAATTCCAGCTGCACACGAAGGATCTTTGACTCTTCATGCTCCAGTGATGCCTGATGTAAAGATAACATTTGTAAATTCCTATTCTTCTGGACAAAGAATAGTGAAATAATTAAATCTGATAATGTAGGAGGAAGCAAAGAGCTATAGCTCAGATTTCCTGGTCTGCTGTGCTTTGACAACCTATGAAATGTTTTCTTCTATGTATTAATTTAGCACTTATACGAAATAAATATGAAATTAAATGCTACATAATGAAGACAGAAAATGTTGATGTATACCCAAAAGACAATGAAGTACAATAATATCAGGTAATACATATTGAAGTAAATAGCACACCTTTTATATTGTATTTTTTTTAAATAGAACTTGGAAAAACAGACCAGGAATATCAAATTAGCATTTTAAATAATGTATTTCTTACATTCTAAAAATACACTGACAATCTAAGAACCTTACTTAAGAAAAGTTTTTTTAAATATCCACCAATTTTTTTAATGTTTTGTGTTTAGTACCTCAGCTTCCTCCAGCGCGGTTTGAATTTCAGACTTCTCTGTCTCGGCCTGTTTCTTTGCTTTTTCCAACTCATGTATGGTCTTTCCAGTCTCACCAATCTGTTCAGAGAGATCTGAGATCTCCTCTATTTGGAAGATATATTACGCAGAATGTAAATATTCTAAGGAGAGTAACATGTTTAATCTTTTAATCTTATAGTTGCATAGCCTTATAAACTCAACATTTTTCTCTTTTTGTACTTACGCTGCAAGTTCTTGTTCTCCCGTTTAAGGGTCTCAAGATGATCCAGAGCCTCTTCATAGGAGTTCTTCATCTTGAAGAGCTCAGTGCTGAGAGAGCGAGCTTCTTTCTGTGCAGCTTCCAGCTCAGCCTGGCCTTCCTCAAACTTCTGCTTCCATTCTGCCAGAACCTGAAAAAAAGAATTGCAGAAATATGAACTACAGTAGTATATCAGACATTTACACATGAGGATTGAGGTGTCTTATTTTAAAGTAATTGAACTGTTTTTTGCATTTCTATATGAATTGCTTCTTCACCTTGTCAAAGTTTCTCTGCTTCTTGTCAAGGTTAGCAGCCTGGGCATTTGCTCTCTCCACGTCAATCATGAGGTCCTCCACTTCACCCTGAAGTCTCTGCTTGGTCTTTTCCAGAGAGGCACACTTGGAGTTCACAGCCTCAATTTGTTCCTCAGCATCTTGGAGGCGCTGGGCAAGCTTTTTCCTGAGAAAAGTGCAGATTGTTTGAATTGATTCAATCATTTAAGAAAAACTTTCAATTTAACAGTAGAAATAATGTAGTTACTTGGCCTCCTCAAGCTCCTCAGTGCGCTGGATGGCGTCAGTCTCGTATTTTGTCCTCCACTGAGCCACTTCACTGTTGGCCTTGGACATTGAGCGCTGCAGCTCTGCCTTGGCCTCCTGCTCCTCCTCAAATTGCTCCCGGAGCAGGTCGCAGTCATGGCGAGCGGACTGGAGACCATGAGCCAGAGCATTCTTGGCCTAAAAAGGGAATATATTGGCTAAAAATATACTTCCAAAAGAAAGGGATTACTGTCAGCTACTTTAATTTCACTGTATTTACAAATGTGTAATTGTTTCATCTACATACCTTGATTCAGATGATGATTATAATTAAACTTGGAGAATCTGATACTGTATTTCCTCATCACATTTTTTGGATACATAATTTATTCTTCATTCTAATATACAAATCATTGTCCTATTTTAGAAAAAAAGCTGTCTTTGATTCCAGACTTTTAATTCAGAGCTGCTCCATACTGTAGTTTGTAGCTGCAGTATCCTTGTTCATATTTTGCATCCTTTAACATCCTTCTCATTCTTTCCATCTTTACATTTATTGATTTTTAAACCGTTTCATTGGAAAACATAATAAATGCTCTGTTACATTTTGTGTATTGTTGCAGTTTTTCAGCACCTGTTCTACATAGGGCATCATTCTAAACAAACATACATTGAATGAATGAGCATTGTTCTGAATAAATATAGTTAATTCTTCTGTTAATGAAAAAGCAAAATTAGTAAGAATTGTTCTAATCATTTCCTTTACTACACTTCCTTTACTACACAGGCGTGCTTGTCTTGCTGTGCCAGGCTGTCCCTGCTGCTGTCTGTTAACAGTTTGCTATGTGCTCATGCAGCTGCTTGACTGCTTGCCCATGTTATCTCCCTGCTCTTCATATAAAAGTGTGGCTGCATTACTACCTATAGCAGCAACACATTACATCAACTATTTCAAACTGGAGCCAACAATGTATTTTTCTTATATCTGGAGTAGGACTACTGTGATACCTTCCTAAAATAGAAATTAACAGGAGCAAAGAATCTCATACTGTATATTATAAACACAACTTACTTTCACTTCCTCCTCCAGCTGCCTCTTCAGCTCCTCAGTTTGCTGAGTGAAGGCCAGTTTGCCTCTAGTGAGCTGGGAAACCAGAGCTTCTTTCTCGTCTAGCTGACGAGCAAGTTCACCTTAGGGAACAAAACAATAGTAAATGAAACTTTCATTGTTCTGTTTATGAAAATAGCCAAAATTAGTAACACTAAATAATATTTTACCATTTTCTGTCTGAAGCCTTGCTTTTTGTGTGCTAATGTCATTGACCTGGCGGACGTTTTCATCACTCTTAGTCTTCAGTTCACTGAGTTGGTCCTCCAGGGTACGGCACATCTTCTCCAGATTAGCCTGTCATTCAGATAATAACATCTTACAGTATACTGTAGTAAAAACAAAAATGTGTGTAATATGATTACATCAATAAGGGTCAGATTTGATTTTACCTTTGACTTGGAAACTGATTCCATGTTGCTGGAGAGGTCATCAATTTCCATTTTGTACTCGCTCTTCTCCTTCTCCAGCTTCTGTTTGACTCTCTGCAGGTTGTCAATCTGCTCCCCTAATTCTGCCACACTGTCAGCCTGCTTCTTGCGGAGAGCTGCCGCTGTGGCTTCATGCTGCAGAGTGGCCTCTTCAAGGTCACGGCGGAGCTTCTGGAACTCAGCTTCACGTTTCTTGTTCATCTCAATCTGGGCAGAAGTTGCTCCTCCAGCTTCTTCAAGTCTTTCACTGATCTCCTCAAGTTCCCTGGAGAGGTCAGCCCTCTGCTTCTCAACCTTGGCCCGAGCAGCACGTTCAGCCTCAATTTCCTCTTCAAGCTCTTCAATACGAGCCTAGATGATTGTAGAAATTATGAAAGTATATAATATGTAGGCGATTATAGAAAATAATAGAAATACAGTTAACCCAAAATAAGTATTAGGTTTGTCCCTGAAATACCTGTAGCTCCTTAATCTTCTTCTGCAGCTGGGCCCCCAGTGCTTGTTCATCTTCAATCTTGCTGAGGAACTGGCTTATTTCAAAGTCCTTCCTGTGAAGGAGAAAAAATATTCACATTATTATAGTAATTGTTACAGCATTTTCAAATGACATATATATTTATATATTTAATACAATCTTACTTCTTGATCTTCTCGTCTGACTGTTGCTTTTCATTTTCCAGATCCATGACAGATTCTTGAGAGAGTTTCAGATCACCTTCCAGCTTTCTCTTGGCTCTCTCCAGGTCCATTCGGAGTTTCTTTTCTTGCTCCAGTGAACCTTCAAGCTAGAATATTTGACACATTATTACTTTTAGTTCAGGCTGTCTGAAAATACAAGAAGTATGTGTTTGGATGTGTCACTTACATCATCCACTTGCTGTTCAAGCTTTGTCTTGGCTTTAGTCAGAGTGTTGACTTTGTCCTCCTCTGCCTGCAGATCATCAAGGGTCTGTTGATGAGCCTCTTGGAGGGCTTTCTTCTCCTTGGTTAGCTTGGCAATGCTTTCATCCTGAGTGGCCATCTCTTCAGTCAGGTTTTTAACCTTGAAGTATTCAATAAATCTTTAAGCATATCTTTATACTGGCTTTTTAATGACTAGTTAGTTATTTTGGACGTTTTAGAAGCAAACCTTATTTTCTGTGGCGTGTTTCTCCTTCTCCACTTTGGCCAAGGTGAGCTCTAAGTCATCAATGTCTTTCTTCAGCTCAGAGCACTCATCCTCCAGTTTCCTCTTCTTGGCTGTCAGCTCAGCATTACTTTCCTCTTCATCCTCCAGTCTCTCTGTTATCTCTTTCACTTTGGCCTCAAGCTGGATCTTGTTTTTGATCAGCCCCTCACACCTTTCTTCAGCATCTGAGAGACTCTCCATTTCCTGTTGATAAATAATTGATTTTAGTTACTAAATCTAAAATTACATTTCAGAGTTGTACTTGTTAGATACAAAAATCATGTTTTCAGCAATGCTGCAGCTGTATGTTATAATTGAATATTGCAGAATAGACTGGTAGTGCTTACAGACTGCACTTGTAAAAAAAGGTCATTCTTCTCCTGCAGAAGAGAAACCATTTTCTCCTCAAGCTCCTTTCTCTTGGCTTCTGCCTTTGTCAGGTCTTCCTTGCACTTGATAAACTCATCCTTTATATTGGCCATTTCCTTCTCAGCCTCGGCACTCTTCAGAAGAGGCTTGATCTTGAAGTACAGCTTCATCCATGGCCAGTGTTTCACATTCATGAATGAGCGGATGTTGTACTGGATACTGTAAATGGACTCTCTGTATGAAAAAATGAATATTTGTTATGTTTTTCAATGTTGAACTTCTTTTTCAATGTTGTATTTGTTTTGTGATACAATACGGAATATACCAAGAACTCAGATGAATTTAAACTGTTTTGGCGGATAATAGTTCTGACTGTTTCTATTGCCCTTTTCTTTGAATGTATGTCAGATATGGGTTTTTCAGTTGAAATTAAAACATCTCCTGTGATTAAATAATCATTTAACACCTGCAAGAAACATGTTTGATAAATTAACTCATCGCTTAAACACCACCTTTAATGTTTTTATCAGGTCATAAGTTACAGTACTTTATGAGTAGTTACGTTAATTGAAGTTAAAAGCTTGTTAAACTTAATTTGCCATTAAGTGGCACTTTTCAGAATTCTTTCATCTATTGTCAGAAAACTGTTCCTTACAAGGGCTGCTGCTCTTGAAGGCTGTCCAGGATGGAAAACTCTTCTAATGTTTCTCAGCCCAAGTTTCTCATTCTCATTCCATTTTTGTTCTTACCTTCTTTCCATCATCTTTTTGAACTCCACTCTCATGACGAAGCCACGGCACAAAGCCTGAGTGATGGTGATGAGGGCAGCCAGTTTCTCATCTCTCATCTCCTCCAGGGTACCCAGCAGGCCAGCTTTGAAGAATACCTGAAATTGAGGGGAAAGATTTAAGCATTTTGTTATCTATAAAATATGCTGTAAATACAGTATACATTTTATTAGGATATTTCTCAAGCCCTACATGATTTGTTGGAAGTCCCTAATTATAGGCAAGATTTGTGTTGGTACTGGTAGTGTTGGTAGGGTAGAAGTCTTACTGACATTCTTTAATGATTTTTAGTTCTCTTTACATATGGCAAGAGTAATTGTAAGATTACAATTTGTAGGAGCGCAAATCCGAAAAGGCAACAGTGATCAACACAAACAGTGCTTGTACTGCAGGTAGATTTAAATAGAAATTTTAACTTGATATCAGAGGGCAAATGACTCTTATTCAATACCCATATGAGACTTGTTTAAGAACTTTTATCTCAATGAAATATATACACAGTACTTTTAATTAGAATATTTCTGTACATGATGTGAGTCACCCATAAATCTCAATCGCTGCATGAGTTGTTGGAGCCCCCTAACTGTTATAGCCCAGGTGTGTGTTGGTGTTAGCCTTATTGACTTTGATTTTCTCATTTTTATTTATTTAACTTTATACATCTATTTATTCAAGCATAAACATGTAGCAAATGTGGCTATGTGCCAGAGTGAAAACAGTCAAGTATTGTTCTTACCATATGTACTGTATGTAACAAATGTGCAATTGCTTCGTATTAAAATATTTGTCAACTTTGACAAAACATTTCAGGCTTATTTTGCACGTTAGTGTTATTTCCTTTCATTATTTATACTGCTGAAGTCCTACCTTGGTGTGCCCAAATTTATACTGAGTGTGGTCAATATCAATTGATCCCAAGAGCTTCTCTGAAGCTTTCTTGCTGTCAATGAACTGACCCTCTGGGATGGCGCTGGCATTCAGAACTTTGTATCTTTCAGAAACGTAGAGAAAAGAATAGTGTTGAAATTCTTCTTCCTTCTTAGGTATTTGTGTATCCATTAATCTCTAAGAATTAAATGTAAACATTTCTAAGTTAATTATGCTTTAATTTTTACGGTACCTTTGCTTGAAGTCTCCATACAGAATTCTGCTTGGGAATCCTTTTCTACAAATTCTGATACCTTCCAGCACACCATTACACCTCAGCTGGTGGATAACCAGGAAGTTCTCCATAAGACCTAAAGAAAGAATGAGATATAGTTGTTTTTAAACAGATGCTACATCTTTTGAATAAAGAAAATACCACCATATCTTGATGTAAATTTAAAATGATCTAAACATTCTGTGCTCATTACCTGGAGTCTTTGATTCATTGGGAATAAGGCAGCGCACAAAGTGAGGATGGGTGCTCCTCAAGGTGGACATGAGCTTGGCCAGGTTCTCCTGTGGAGTTTAAAGTGCACTGTTTGATTATATACTTTAGCATTTACTGTATATTAAGAGCTTCTGAAGGAGAAATGAAGATGTTTTAATCTCTCTGCTGATCTTAATTAATCTTAATTTAATGTTTATGTAAATAAAAACATGCATTCCCTAGAGGATATTAAATGTAGTTATTTTTTAAAGAGGAGAAAGCTTTCAAAAAGTCCATTTTTAAAGTTGAAACCTAAATATATGTAATTTGAGCCAAATTTGTTTTTCTGGAACAATTATAACC
This sequence comes from Lepisosteus platostomus, assembly GCF_059453375.1. Classification (NCBI taxonomy): domain Eukaryota; kingdom Metazoa; phylum Chordata; class Actinopteri; order Semionotiformes; family Lepisosteidae; genus Lepisosteus; species Lepisosteus platostomus. The sequence goes on from NC_142621.1 coordinate 38,594,300, forward strand.
TACCCTGAAGAGAGCAGACACAGTCTGGAAAGAACCACCCTTCTTCTTGCCTCCCTTCTTTCCACCACCAGCGTCTGTAAAAATAATAGAAAAGAAAAATGATCAGGCTCCCAAAAAAAAAATTATTTTTAAGGAACCAAAACTACAAAATCAGTACAGTATTTAGCAAAAATAATAAAAACTAATACTCAACCGTCACCAGCGGAAAAGCTGGCATACAGCAAGGCCAGCAGTTTCATGGAGGATTTCTGGTACAGCTGCACAACAGACTCATTCAGGGGGTCCTTGTTCTTGTCCAGCCAGCCACTGATGTTGTAGTCCACTGTGCCTGCGTAGTGCACCAGGGAGAAGTGGGCCTCAGCCTTGCCTTTGGCAGGTTTGGGCTTCTGGAAGCAGTTGGACTTGCCCAGATGCTGGTCATAGAGCTTGTTCTTGAAGGTTGTGTCTGAGGCCTTGGGGAACATGCACTCCTCTTCAAGGATGGAGAAGATTCCCATTGGCTGTTCAGACAAATTATTTCAGATGATATGGATAACAAAACTCAGTCCGTATGATCAAATATGGATAATATAGATTGCAAAAATCAGTATCATCTGAATGAATTGCATCAATAATCATACAAACCTTCTCAATGAGCTCAATGCAGGCAGCCAAGTCCATACCGAAGTCAATGAACTCCCAGTCAATTCCCTCTTTCTTGTACTCTTCTTGTTCCAGTACAAACATGTGGTGATTGAAGAACTGTTGCAGCTTCTCATTGGTGAAGTTGATGCAGAGCTGTTCCAAGCTGTTAAACTGTAGGAAAGGGAAATACAAAAAAGTGTTTAAAATATAGTATTACAAGTATTACAATAGGAATAGTGTATTTATCTTCATTTATTTCAAATGTATTTCTTCCATACAGAAACAGTATAAAGGAGAGCAGCCAGACAGATTTCTGGTCTGAAAAGAATATCTTACAAAGTTCCATTAAGAAAGCTGGATTGTGAATGCCTGGAACAGAAAGGGTTATGCACAACATTTTATTCAGTTTAATTTATATTTAAAATCATGAAAGCCACTAGGCATATCAGTTGTTCTATATGCAGTGTCTTAATGATCAACAATGACAAAATAATTTCAGAATGCAAAGGGAAATTAAATTTGCAGTAAAACACAAACAAGAAAATAAGAGACACAGAGAGTACCTGGGGTCTTGAAAAAATACCATACACAAATTGTTGAAGCTGACAGTGTGGATTTTCTTTAAAGAAATGTATTTCCTTGCTTTTAAATCCTCTGTCTCTCTTTGTATTCTTATCTCTAGTCTTCCCTTTCAGCTTGCACAAATGCATGCATAAACACATATTATACACTATATTGAAATCATAACTTACATTAAAGATTTCGAACCCTGCAATATCCAGGACACCAATGAAGAACTGTCTTGCCTGCTTAGTGTCCAACATCTGGTTAATGCGGACAACCATCCACAAGAACATCTTCTCATAGATAGACTTAGCCAGGGCACCAACTGAATTGTTGACCTAATAAAGGATTCACAAATCAACACATTATCTTATTAGATAAAGAACAACTTTCATTTCTTGAAAATCAATCTGACAATGTGTTTAGAAGTAAACATCATACCTGCTGAACAGTCTGTCCCTTAGTCACAAACTCATTTCCCACTTTCACTCTGGGGTAGCACAGGGCTTTGAGCAGGTCTGCCGAGTTCAAGCCCGTAAGATAACCAACTTTGTCAGCAACTGAATATCAAAAAATGCATTCATTATAGTCACAGCATATAAAAAGATAGTTATACTCAAAACACAGACTTCTGTTATCCATTATTATTCTGTTATCTCTATTTTACAGCAGTACATGCCTCGTTTTAGAATACACAATGAATTGTATAGCATGGAAACTACGTAAAATGACCAGGGTGTTACACTCAATCCACATGACCAGGCAACACAGGGGACACAAAAAATGTTTAAGTTAAATCTGGATTTACTGTATACTAGCTGCTGCTTAAGATGACTTCTACCCTTTGTATTAGCACTTATTGCAACGAGAGGTGTACCAAAGAGTTTAAAATTGTTTGATGTCAACCAGTTTATCACCTCACATCATTTGCTTTACTGCACCACACACCTTTAATATAACACAAGAATAAGAGATCATATAAAATCTAAGACTATTTGACTATACAGTACATCTAATTAATTAAGGATTCAATTATTAAATGAGCATATTTATTCATTTCTTTTATAGTATAATTTAAGTTTGTCTGACTGGAGCATTAAGAATGGAGGGGGTAGAATAGTATACATTTTACCCTCAGTGCCATCAGGCTCGGCCTGCTCCTCTCGTTGCTTCTGCTTGAACTTCATGTTGCCATGGTGCATTACAGCTCCTGTCAGCTTGTAGATGCCAACTTTCTCCTCAGGACTGAACCCCAGAATGTCAATGGCAGTCTGTATGATTAAGTGTAAACATGTTCCATTTTGAAATACAAATAAATGCTACATCCAGAATCTTATTGTTCATATAGTTTGAACTTACATCTGTGGCAACCAGCTCCTCCTTGTCATCAATGCTGGCCACAGTGATCTGACCCATGCTGATCATGGGGAAGTCATAGGGGTTGGTGGTGATAAGGAGCATTTCTGTAAGAGAAAAAAGAAACAAAAACATAGTCTAAATACAGTGCACTAACTAATGTTATATTGAAGTGATCACTGGAAAAGTATTACAATTGTCAGTTTTCACCCACCTATGAGCTCTGGTTTGTGGTTGGTCATTATCTGGTAAAAGATGTGGTAGCTCCTTTCATCTGACAACTGGAATGTTACTCTGGACTTCTCCAGCAAATCTGTGAAATAATAGAAGTAAAAATATATATTTTACAATTCTGAAGAGATATGGGAGTAAGCTACATGTTTGTGAACTACTGAGAATTAAAATAACTCACAAGTCTCAATGTCAGCAGAAGCCAGTTTTCCTGAGGTTCCAAAATGAATTCTGATGAATTTACCCTATTGATTATGCAAATAATACATATTAGAAAACTACAGTAAAATATTTGACAAATTAACTGGTACTGTGTGAGACTAATAGAAGACTAACTCACAAAGCGAGAGGAGTTGTCATTCCTCACTGTCTTGGCATTTCCAAAAGCCTCCAGCAGAGGGTTGGCTGAAATGATTTGATCCTCCAGAGTTCCCTGCAAAGTACATGGGATCATCACTCAGTAGGTTACAGACAAGATCTCTTCAGCTGTTCATGATCCATTAGCAGTGCTGTCTAACCTGCATTTTGCCAGTTTGCTCTTTCTTCTTGTCCCCAATAGCTGCGATTGTGGCAAAGTACTGGATGACACGTTTCGTGTTCACAGTCTTTCCAGCACCAGATTCTCCACTGAGGATAAATAGAGGTTTATTTAAAACAGAAGTAATGGAAAATGCCATATGCCATATTTTTAAAAATATTATAGAAATACTTACGTGATGAGAATGGACTGGTTTTCCCTATCTGGAAAGAAAATATTTTCATTGATTAATTGGATCATTAAGTTGAATAAAGTGTTTCAACAAGTAAATCTATATAGATAACTGTAAGACATAGGTATTTACGTACCTGTGAGCATGTTCTGATAGGCATTATCAGAGACAGAGAAGATGTGTGGCGGAGCCTCCATGCGCTTTTTGCCTCTATAGGCTGCCACCACCTCAGGGTTGTACACTGGGAGCCACTTGTAGGGGTTCACTGTAGCACAGAACAGCCCAGAGTAGGTCTGGAAGAATGATATTCATGTATTTGAAATTAAGTCTTAATGATTTTTTTTTAGTCAATTGAAATTGAATTGGTTTGTCTTGGCTTCAGTGAAACACTTACATAAATCATCCATGCTGCGTAACGCTCTTTGAGGTTATACAGCACAGAGGCTTCATTGAGGTGAGTCATCATGGCCATGTCCTCCATTTTATCAAACTTGGGAGGATTCATGGGAAAGATTTCATCCTCCTTTACTGTTAAAGTCTGAAAAATCAGAAGTTTATTCATAATTAATGCAGTAGATGAAGTAAAAACCTTGAAATTTCCTTTACTCTTAGCAAATGCTACCTACCTGCCCACTCTCAGTTTTGACGGTGGCTTTGCCCCCTTCCTTACTCTGGAGGACACCTTTGAGGTACAGCTCCTTGGGTTCAGACACAAAAACTGCTGTTTTGGCATCAAAGGGTCTGTTTTGTGCCTCAATTCTCTCCCTCTCTGGCTTCCGGAGGTATATGGCGGCTGGGCCAAATACAGCCATCTCCGCGTCGGTACTCATGGTGGCGGCTTACTGTGGTACAAAACAAGAAGGTGCAGGAATTAAGTTTTTAGATTCCTTGTAGGAGCTGTAAGATTCATAGGATAGCATCTGATTGACCTCATTTTGAAGAATCACAGACTGGATTGTGATTTATATACTGATAGGTATTGAAACTGCAATAGATGCTGTGGTTTATTTCAATGAATCTCTCTATATATTCTGTAAAGTACTGTGTTATTAGGATAAAATATTTTTATAACATGTAAATATGTTCATTGTCTTTTACATTGTGAAGAATATACCAAGAGTCTTCTTTGATTTTCCCTTTTTAAAAAAACAATTTCTTTCTCCAAACATATTTAGCTACTGTATCTATCACCCATTTCTTATTCTCCACCAACTGACAAGCTGCTATTGCTTGAAGGAGTGATGCTTCTTTTTTGGTCAAACTCACAACCACCTACAGTACCCAGCCACTGGGTCACAGCTGCACAATAAGATGAGCATATAAAGTATACTGTATGTGTTATGCAGGGATTGCGATCTCAATTAACCTTGGTAATGCTGTTAAGTGAATGCTGGTCACAACTGATTACATACAGTAGCATTGTCTGAACTATATTGCTCAAGACCCTCACTAAACAAGCCTAAGGCAAGCTACCCATCTGAGTATTAATATTCTTTTTCACCCTCACTTCTCAGCTGTTGTCATTTTTAATTAAAATAGCTTCTGTTTCTTTGCTCATTCATTTCATTTAACTCATTGTTCATTTTTCCCTTTTGAAAGAGCTGACTAATTTTACTACCCCATAAATGTGAAGTTTTGAATGTATTACTTTTGTTCCTGATTATTTGCTAAAAATTAATACAATCAGCATACAGTATATAAATTTCAGTGTACATAAAATGTTTTATACTCTTAAAATTAAAGTAAAAAGGAAATAATACATCATGTTTGACTATCATCAAATGTTGTATATGACCAGTTTGTTCTGAATATATGCTCAAGAGCCACATTCACCATCACTGCTGCTGCAGAACAACTATAAAAAGATCAGTATGAATCTCGGTCTTCCTTGAATTTGCTGAGGTAGTTCTGGAGTGGAACATCTGGAGGAGGACATACTGTGAGTGTAAGCCAGAGCACTTTGTAAAGTTTTGATAACATAGGTAAGTACTACTTTACATTTGGCCCTTCACAATAATGCATTCATTTATTTTTAGAAATCACTCAAATTTAGCCTGAGAATAACTTCATGTGACACTGATATGATATATAAAGATAAAAAGAAATTAACACATGCTGTAAGTGTAATACAGTGTAATGTGTGTAGTTACCTTGTAATGCAATGAAAAGTGACCTTAACAATCTTTTTTGTATTAACCTGCTCTCTTACCTTGTTTGACAGCAAGCACAGGAAAATGACTTTAGTACTCTGCACTGCAAAAAAATAAATCAAAATAAACATTTTATTGTCCTTGTGTTTGTTACTATTTTTGAATTTTTTATAAAAATTCTCTTCATCTAGACTCTGCCATCCATGGCCTTATGTTCATCATAGTAAAGAACAGAAGTATGAGAAAGTTGTCTTGGCCTTTAAAATGTCTATAATAAAGGTGTTTAAAATGTTTGTGTTTATGATTTAACATTTATTAAGTGTAAGGGATATTCAAAGATATTTTCTGAAAACATCTGGTTATGTATTTTTTTAAAATATACAGTAGTTTCTCATCCATTAATGTACTGTTCATTCATTGCCAATAATGTAGAAACTGAAGCAGCTTACCACTCGTTGGAACGTCACAGGCTTCTCAGTGCTCAGGGTGGTGCACTGGAGCTGCTTTTATTGAGATCATTTTGCCAGACCAGCAAAAGGTTCTGCTGTATTTGGTCATGTAACTGTGATCCAGCCTCTCATCAGGTATCCATAATCGTTTGTACCCATCATTTAAATTTGGATCATGTTTTTCAAGTGGTAATAATGATAGTCCAGTATATAAATGTTGTAACACACCCAGGCCTTGCAAAATGTTTATTCCAAGGGTTGTTTTATATTGCATTTGGTTGTCCTCTGCACTCAACAAGTTGTGCATTTTGCTGTATAGCCTAATGAATTTATTTACTTTTATTTACATTAAACCCTATTTTCTACAGCAAGGTGTGTCCTATTCCATTTTCTGGTGTAAGCAGACTGAATTGTTACTGCTTTTCTTAAAAATACTTTTTTAGGATGGATGTATTCTTGTTTTGTTAGAAGACCTGCTTTTTATTTTTTGCTTTAATTGCTTTTATTGACAGTTTTAAAATAAGAAATGTCATTTTTAAGAAAAATGAATTACTTATTCTGTTATTTTAATGTCTTTAATGGTTAACAAGAAATCTTTCTCTGAAAAACTTTCATGTCTTGTTGTGGTGTTAAACCTAGTATGAAGGTCACTAGATTGGGGTAGATTGTTGACACTTTTCTGATAGTCTTTTAATGATTCTTATCCTGTTGCACCTCACTATTTCTTTTGGTATTATTGCATTGGTATTATGTCATTGTTGTGATATACATTTTGTGTAAATTATATTTTTCCAATTGAGCATTTTTCCACCTTTCCAGGATCCTCCCCTCCTTCCCATCTGGTACCCCACAAGCTTCATTTCTTTGCCTCTTCTATTTAATATCTTTGTTACCATTGGAATAGACTACAGTGACACACCAGCTTTAATTAACACACCATTTTCCTTAACGAGAGTTCACACACAAACCGAGATAGAAGGAGAGAAAAAAATCAACTTTTTATTTTCACAATTCTTAGTTCCGATCAGCGGGTTGCCTGCATCCTCTACCAATTGTGGTGCCTCCAGAGGAAAGGTTTATGTAATAGAGACAAAAGTACTCACACCACACTCTCTTTTATTTTCGTGGAGTTTTTCTCCGTTTCTCCAGTTCGTCCGTTTTCCAAGCCAGTCCGCAATCCATTCTCTCTATCCTTATTCAGTCCGAGTTCCAAAGTCCGTAAAGTTCCACAAATCTGTATCGTATCGTATCCAAATCACAAACCGTAAACCGTAATCCTTTATTTCTTCCGTAAATCGGTTATCCTTAAATCTGTACCAACTTGAACCGAATTCCACTATCTCCTCCAAAACGCATTCACCTACTGGCTTCCGCGCCGGTTCACTGTTTCCAGGGCATATATATTTTGTTTCCTGATGAGACACACCTGTGTCTCATTGTTTTTCGGACTGAGCCCTTTCCATCTGCAGGTCAGCTGATTTCTCTTAGCGGCCATCTTGGTCAGGTCTAAGTCAAGTATAGTAAGCAGATCATTCCTGAAATACCTGTCCTGGATGACCCTTCCTCTGGTCATCTTACATACCCTCCCCCTGAGATCAGCCCCGTCCCCGGGCTGTCTGGAAAAAAAACAATGCATTCACGAGAGGGCATCGACATTACCTTGTTTCTTTCCAGGTCTATAAACCGTTTGGAACTGAAACCTCTGGAGACTTAGGTCCCATCGCGTAATTCGATCATTTTGGTACATGTTCCTTAACAACCAGGTAAAGTGGCAAATGGTCAGTATACAAGATAAATCGTCTTCCCAATAAATAATATTTTAAATAATCCAGGGCCCACTTTATTGCAAGACATTCTTTTTCTGTTGTGGAATAATGCTTTTCCGCAGGGCTTAATTTACGGCTAATATACAAAATGGGGTGCTCCAATCCTTCAACTTCTTATGGCAGTATGGCTCCAATCCCAGTGTCAGACGCATCAGTTTGTACCATTAATGTGTTGTTAAAATTAGGTACCTGTAAGACCGGTTGAGATGATAAAGTCTTTTTTAGTTCTTGAAAGGCCCTCTCTTCCCTTTCTGTCCATCTTATTTTTTCAGGGCAACTCTACTTTGTTAAGTCGTGCAATGGGGTGGCAATGGAGGCAAATCCTGAAATGAAGCGACGATAGTAATTTGCCAATCCCAAAAACGTTCGTATTTGCTTCTTTGTAGAAGGTTTAGGCCAGTTTCTAATTAACTGCATCTTCTGTTCTTGTGGCACGATCATTCCCCTCCCAATCGTATAGCCGAGATAATTGGCTTCCTGGGTCCCTAGACAACATTTGCTTTGATTAGCTGTTAATCCTGCTTCTCACAAAGCTCCCGTTACTGCTCCCAAGTGTTGTAGGTGTTGTTCCCAAGTCGTGCTATGAATTACGACATCATCTAAGTAGGCAGCCGCAAAATCTCAATGAGGTCTGAGTATTCGGTCCATTAATCTCTGAAACATAGCAGGAGCTCAGTGTAAACCAAATGGAAGGACCCGATACTGGTATAGCCCCTCCGGGGTGGCAAACGCGGTCTTGGCTTTAGCTTCTTCGGCTAGGAGTACTTGCCAATATCCCTTCGTAAGGTCTAGTGTACTGATATATTGAGCATTACCTAATCGCTCGATTAGCTCATCTATACGAGGCATAGGGTATGCATCAAACAGCAAGATCTCAATTAACCTTTTGAAATTACAGAACCTAATAGTTCCATCTGGCTTGGGTATCAGTACTATGGGACTAGCCCACACGCTATGGGATTCTTCTATTATCCCCATTCTTAACATTTTTTCTACCTCTTCCTTAATTCATTTCCTTTTGGCTTCAGGTACTCGAAAGGGAGGCAGTCTTACCCTTTTTCCTGGTTCCGTGATAATCTTATGTTGAATGAGGTGAGTTTGACCAGGTCTTCGGGAAAAAACATCTTTGTTTTGCGATAGGAACTCTTGTAATTCTTGCTTCTGCGCCAGAGCCAGGTCCCCCACGGCGACGGCACCAGTTCCTTCTTCCAAAGGGTCAGGGGAGAAGTGGGTGAGCAGAACTTCTGCACCATGCCATCTCTTTAGTAAATTCACATGGTAGATCTGATGCTGTCGTCGTTTGTCAGGTTGCTTAACTTTATAAGTGACCTGACCCACTTTTTCCACCACCTCATAAGGCCCCTGCCAGGAGGCCAGGAATTTACATTCCGGGTTCGGGACTAATAGCAATACTTTGTCCCCTGGCTGAAATTCTCGCACAATAGCTCCCCTATTATAAATCTGCCTTTGTTGCGCCTGGGCCTTCTCCAGATTTTCCTTCACAATGGGAACAACAATGTTTATCCTTTTCCTCATTTGTTCCACATGTTCAATGACAGTCTGTAACGGTGAAAGTTGATGCTCCCAGGACTCTTTGACCAGGTCTAACAAGCCCCGTGGTCTCCGAGCGTATAATTACTCAAATGGAGAGAACCCAGTCAAGGCCTGTGGTACTTTTCGAATAGCAAACATTAGATAAGGGAGCAATTGATCCCAATTTTTGCCGTCCTTTTGCATGGCCTCAGCATGCTTTTCAGGGTCTTATTAAAGCGCTCCACTAGTCCATCTGTTTGCAGGGTGATATACCGAGGTTCTGATTTTATGAATACCCAAAAGCTTACTTAGGTCTTGCATGACTTTTGCCATAAAAGGAGTCCTTTGATCGGTTAAGATCTCCTTAGGGATTCCCACTCTAGAGAAAATTTGCACTAGCTTTGAAGCTATGTTTTTGGCGGTAGCTGCTCTCAGAGGAATGGCTTCGGGGTACCTCGTGACATGGTCCACTATTACCAGTATATACTGATGTCCCTTTGTAGTTTTAATCAGGGGTCCCACTCAGTCCATCACAATCCGTTCAAAAGGAGTGTCTATAATTGGGAGGGGAATCAGAGGGTTTTTATTGTATAATGAGGTTGTGGGGGAGTTTTCTGACACTCTGGGCATTCCCGACAATATCTCTCTATGGCCTTGTATATTCCGGGCCAGGAAAATTGAGAATGTAGTCTCTCAGCTGTTTTCTTCACGCCCAGGTGTCCTCCCAAGAGGTGGCTATGGGCCAAGCTAAGGAGTTTCGACTGGTAGGCTCAGGAAATGAGGAGTTGCTCCACTTCTTCTTATTCCCTCTTCTGCACCTGATAGAGGAGATTGTCTTTAACCATAAAAAAGGGTAACTCAGGGTACTATTATTATTACACAACTTTCCCTCAATTTTTCTCACATGTCCCTATGCATGTCTTAAATTCCCATCTTCCAACTGGGCCGTCCCAAGCCTACCTCGATGTTCTGGGGGCTCCCAGTCCAGTAAATCCATATTTAGGAACTCATCTCCAAGTTCAAAGCCTTCTTCCGGTTGGTCCGCCTCTCCAGGGGAATCTCTGTTATCGTCCGAATCTCCCAGACAGGGGAGTGGACTTTCCCTAGCCAACTGGACAGCATTCAAAATTTGGAGAAAGTGGGGACAGTCACGTCCCAACACCACAGGGTAAGGCAATTGTTCAACCACCCCTACAGTCAAACTATACATTCCCAGTTCTGTAGAAATGGAAACTTTCACAGATGGATACACCTTAGTTTCCCCATGAATGCACGTAATAGGTATCCCCTCCGCTTGCCTAAACTTGGTTCCTTCAGGTAGTGGTGTAGAGGTCACCAGGGTCACCATACTTCCAGAGTCTAACAGGGCCTCGACAGGCTTTTCCCCTATCCTGATTTTAGCAATGTGGGGATCCTCACAGGACGGACGCTTGCCGCGAGGTAGTGGCACTTTGCTTCCTCTCTGGTGTCCACTAGCATAGGTTCACACAAGTTTGGACAATTACTGGCCAGATGTCCCTCTTCATGACACTTAAAGCATCTATGGGACTCTTTCCATGGTCGGGGCCATCGATCTTTCCTGAAAATATGTCTTAAATTGTGGTGGACCTCGATAGTACCTGTACTTTAGTGACTGAAACTTCATTCCATTCCCCGAACTCTGGGGGTTTCTCCTCTCCTCTTTTCGAAATTCCCCTCTTTCTTCCTTAATCAAGGCTTCAGTGGCATGTTGTCGGTCCACTAAATCAACCGCCTGGTCTGGGGATCCCCATCACTTACTTTTCTTTTCAAGTGAACAGGCAGACTCCTCACAAAGTGATCCAATCCTACTCTTTCTACCACTTGCCCCGAGTTTAGTTCTTCTGGCTGAAGCCATTTCTTCGCCAGATGTACCAGGTCAAACATCTGAGATCTAGTGGGCTTGTCCATTTGATACTTCCAGTTGAAACCGGACTCCTGGTATCGCCGTTGTTACCCCTAATCTCGCCAAGATCTCCTTTTTTAGAGTTTCATAGTTCTCAGCATCCTCTTTTTTTAAATCATAATAAGCCTTTTGGGCTTCCCCAATTAAATAAGGTGCTAATCATTGCTCTCTGGGCCATGCATTCCTGGCAGCTGTTCTTTCAAAAATTGTTAAGTATGCTTCCACATCATCGAGCTCTGTCATCTTTTGAAGCCCAATTTCTTCTATCTTACTGGGTTCTCTCCCTGTTACTGAGGACTGTCTAATTTCCTCTCCTAATCTTTGCAATTCCTCTCTCACCAAATTCTGCTCTTCTATAATTCGTTGATTCATCTCAGTTTGAATTTTATTAGCCTCCTGCTGTGCCTGTATAGCTTCTTGTTGTCCTTTTAAAGCCTGGAACTGGGTTAGGGTGGCTGTGGATAATCGTTGTATCAATTGTTCTATTTTCCTTAGCGAGAGTTCACACACAAACCGAGAGAGAAGGAGAGAAAAAAAAATCAACTTTTATTTCCACAATTCTTAGTCCCGATCAGCGGGTTGCCTGCATCCTCTACCAATTGTGGTGCCTCCAGAGGAAAGGTTTATGTAATAGAGACAAAAGTACTCACACCACACTCTCTTCTTTTATTTTCGTGGAGTTTTTCTCCGTTTCTCCAGTTCGTCCATCTTCCAAGCCAGTCCGCAATCCATTTTCTCCATCCTTATTCAGTCCGAATTCCAAAGTCCGTAAAGTTCCACAAATCCGCTCCGTATCCAAATCACAAACCGTAAACCGTAATCCTTTATTTCTTCCGTAAATCGGTTATCCTTAAATCTGTACCAACACCAACCAAATTCCACTATCTCCTCCAAAACGCATTCACCTACTGGCTTCCGTGCCGGTTCACTGTTTCCAGGGCATATATATTTTGTTTCCTGATGAGACACACCTGTGTCTCGTTGTTTTTCGGACTGAGCCCTTTCCATCTGTGGGTCAGCTGGTTTCTCTTAGCGGCCATCTTGGTCAGGTCTAAGTCAAGTATAGTGAGCAGATCGTTCCTGAAATACCTGTCCTGGATGACCCTTCCTCTGGTCATCTTACAATGTTCAGAACTAATCTGCTCAGATCCTAACTGAAATTAAGAGCATATATATATATAATATAAAATATATATATAAAGACATACCTATTTTACAATCCTTGTCCATTGTAGCGGAGCTAGTTTGGATACGGTGACTGTTGTGTTACGCCGGAGACCCGGGTTCGTGCCCCAGGTGCTGCGGGACGGAACGTGGTGGCAGAGGGCGCGGAACTGCGACAGTCACATCATGTTTCATGTTGAGTTCACAATTAAATAAAATACTGCTACTGTACATACAATGTATTTAAGGGATAAAATGGGTTGGCTCCTCACTCACATGGGTTGACCTGTTAACTATTCATTATACTACCTGTAAATATAAATTGCGCATTGGCCTACTTTATGTTCCCAGAACAAGGATCGAAGAATCTCCCAATTCCTATCCTAACAGAGTTTTAAAACTCACTTTTGTATTCTGGCATTTAATTCTGTTTACTGTACAGTATTTGTATACTCTTGATATATTGCAAAATACCTACTGATGATCATTTCTGTAGGCTAATAATTTGTGAAAGCTCTAGTTACTTCAATACTGAGTTATTAAAAGTGTGGTATACAATAAAGATTATTAATAATAAAATTAAATGTGCCGGAATTTAAATGTTCACACCTAATATGCTTTGCTCTCTTTGAAGAATTTCTTTAAATTCACTTTTATTCTCTTTTAATTCTCTTTATTGTATTTATGTAGTGTTTTGATTGTTTTAGTGCAAAGTACCTACAAATAATATGTTATTAAAGGTACTATATCTAATAAGTTTAATGTCATCATTTTACAGTACATAATTAGGCAGCTCTGTTTTCCTCCAATGCGTGTAACTGTCAGAATCATCTATCATTTGACACATTGTGAGCTCCACAATGTCTCATAGGTGAGTTAGTTTTGTTCACTTTAGTCAAGTCAAGGAAGTTACTGTTTACAGGAAAGCTAAATGTACCCTGGAATATTCCCCACTGTACCGTGGTTGCAATGCTAGTGACATTGCCCAGGTTCCAAACAATGACGTCTATAGAGCTGTAATTGTGCTCAAACGAATGCTATTACTGGTTGAACCACTCAAGAACCTGCTCATCCCTATTTTTAATCAGTTCTTTGATGATAACCAAACCGATACATACAGTCCCAGTTTCTCTGCCCCTTCGTGTGAGTTCAAAATACATAGCCAGCAAGGGGCATCTGGAGGTGCTACAGAATTCTTTCTTTAACCTGCACTAAAAACAAAGCAGTTGAAATGTATATTCTGTTTTAATTTTATGTGGTACTGTACCAATTGCTAAGAACAGCCATTTAGTAATACGACAAAAACCATGTGTCACAGTTTTTCACCAGCAGTTACTGTAGGTATGTTGCTTGTACAAATAGGTAGACTGATTTATTAGTCTTTGAGAATGAAAGAAACTGCATGTTCTAAGACTTTTTTTTAATTTACAGTGTTAAAGAGCAACACTGTCAATTCTTTATTCCAAAAAGTCAGAATGTTCGTACTACTTATCTCATCAAGAAAGTGTAGGTCTCCATTTATCTTTCTTGCCCCAAGTCACCTCTTTTGAAGACTCTTTCTTATGAGTACACTTGATGTTTTGCAATGTGTGTTGCATTTTTGACATAACCAAATAATATTTTATAGGACTGAGAAGACAGAATTATCTATCTTACTATACTTTAATTGATAAATTTCAAAATGAGAGCCTTTTAATTGGTTCTATTCCAGCATTTTTTATTAAATAATCAATTTAAATACAATTATTTATATTTAGACATTCTTATACATGCTTTAATCAATTTGTCAGTAAGAAATAAAATGTAATTTGTCAAACAGCTTCCAGGATGTGGTGTTGTAACACTTCTGTCCATTTTAATTTTGTAGTGTTCTTTTGGTTCAAGGCAATATCAGCATGTCATTTAAATCCTTGCATTTTATTTTAACTATTTATCAGATCCCCTTTTAAGGATATAAATCATATCTGTAACTTAAGGATGGTGAAGATGATACAGTCTGGCTCTGGGAAAGTATATCTGTTTTGTATGCTTTCCCATCTTTGAGCAAAATTAACTTTTTCATTGCTTAAAGTCTTTTGCATCTGTGAATGTGAACAGCAATTCAGCAGACAGATATTTTCCACTTTTTGTGGATTGTGTGTAATAAAGCTGAGAAAAATCACAGGAAGACATTTGTATATAATTTCTTCAAAAAAGCTAGAGTGTTGTTTTATATTTAATGTTTAAAGTTGTTTTGATAGAACTTCATGAACCATTGGACAGAGAGAAAGTTTTTCAACATATTCTAAATTGAAGCACTAATGGATTTCATTTTCATTTTAATATATTTTGGCAAATTTAATTATGTATTGCAAATGTTTTCATTTTACGGGCTCTCTGTTAAGCCTAAGTGGTACAATATTTCTTTAAGGGCATCCATGTCATCTCAGATATGAGTAAAATAAGAAGTAACCATATCTTTCATACTTTCTAAAATGTGTGTCGGTTAACACATATTCAAGAGATCAGTTTTATATCAAGTGCTCTGGTTCAGCTCTGCTGCATCAACAGTTTGTTTGCCAACAGTTTGTTTGCCACACTCAAATCCATCTGGTAGATACATTTCCCAGAATAATTTTTTCATGAGCTAGAACTTGGAACTTATCGGGGGTTTCAAAAATACATGTGTCATTCATAATGAAAGTCACATGGGTTGATGGATCTGATTCATATACTGTAGATGACAGTATAATTTATTTGGTAATGTGAGCAAATTAAATTTGCCATGTGCAAGTGAAGTTTCCAAAAATAGAAAATTGTGCCATGATGACCAATTATGTGTCTAATGTGGCCATATAAAAGCTGTGATAGGGAGTTTGTCCAACCCTTCTGAGAGTCTGTTGATGCAACAAGTTGTTTTCAACAGCCCTTAGATGTCCGATTTGAAATGTAGTACTGTAGTAAGTATGTTGTATTCAAACAACAGTCTTCATTACTAAATGATTTCATGCAGTATTTCAGTTAAATAGGAATATTCAGATACCTATATGAGCTATTCTTGTCTTTTGTTCCAGATGAAGGGAATTTGGCAGTTGCGTTTTCCTTCATGTTAATCATAAAAGGTAAGCCCTTTACAATTTGATAACTATTTCATGTAATTTTGCTGTAGTACTGTAAAGGTGCATTTATTAATTGTCCAAAATGTTTTACCAATCAGTTTTGACCTACATATCTGAGAAAACGTTCTCTGGGAATGGAAGTTGAGGTGGGTTTAATGAATATGCAGGGAAAATATTAGAAGAATCCCACATGAGAAAAGAAATGTAAATGAATTGAAAAAGCTGTAATTCGAAATAAAAGTATATTTTTATGTGATATTTGCAAGGGTGGCAAACCGAGTTTAATGGCTGAGGATATTTTCATTCTCCTAGAGTGAATTTGAATTTTGTGGTTTAATATGCAGAAAGTGTTAAAGATATAGCATGTTTACCTTCTTGACTATTTACTTTCTTATTTTAAAAGAGAAACCAAAGTAAGAAAAACAGTGTTGTCACTAACAAATATAAACAAGTTCTGTTCTGTTATTGCATTGGATTTTGTTCATTAACATCTGACATTGTTACTGAGAATATTTTTATTTATGTGTTTAAATATAATTTTAATGTTCACAGTATAGTTTTGAATATTCATTAACTTATTTTACTGCTATTTTACATGGGGATTAGAAGAGAGGAGCAAGTAGAATCCTGAACACAAATAATAAATTAATTACTAATTGAAGTTCACATGCATACTGTATTATCATAATATAAAAAGCTCTGGTTAGGGATAAAAGTCATTTCAGGCAATAGGAACAAGTAATAGTTTTATTCCATGCTGAAAAAAAGAAGAAAGAAAATACAGTGTTTTGGCCGTGGAGCCTTCTTCACGGTTCTTTCTCTCCAGGTGAGCGCTGGTGTCCTGCTCCTTCTTCAGCTACCCTGTCATCATGGCAGCCTGAAATGTAACAGAAATGTAGTACTTTTAAGTACATAATTTTTAGTTGGTTATCCAGCTCTTTAATATAAGCAAGAAAAAAAGATTAAAATGTATCAGGAAACAACAATATTTTCCATTACTCAATCAGTGATCAACTTCACCTTGGAGCTGGTAATGTCACTTTCAAGCTTCTTCTTGGTGTTGATCAAGCTGGTATTCTGAGACGATGAGAATATTTGTAGTAAGCGTCAATATAGTCCAAATACCACCTTCTCTGTCAGTCTAACATTTATATTTATAAATTAAAATTAGTAATATGAAATTAAAGATCAGATTTTACTGTTTGTTAGAATGTTTAACTTTTGTCACCTGGGTGTGCAGCAGCTGCACACACTCGCTGGCATCAAGCAGTTCCTGCTCAGCCACTTTGCGGCCTCTCTCAGTCTGTTCCAGGGCAACCCTCAGTTCCTCAATCTCAGCCTGCATCAGGTTGTTCCTGCGCTCCACCATGGCAACCTGTTCCTTCATGTCCTCCTGTCCTCTAAGGGCATCATCCAGGTGTAGGTGAGCATCCTGAATAAAATGTGTTTTTGAATATTGTGCTAATTCACAATTGACTCTGATGGCTGATAGCAACTCTATACCTTCAGTTGTCCTTGGACGTTCCTCTGTGGTTTCTGGGCTTCAGCAACCTGGCGGTTGGCATGGCTCAGCTGAATTTCCATCTCATTGAGATCTCCTTCCGTCTTCTTCTTAATTCTCAGGGCATCATTTCTGCTCCTAACCTCTGCATTAAGAGTGCTCTACATTGAATCCACAATCCTTTTTTGTTTCTCTTCATTTGTTCAATTTCCTCATCCTTCTCAGCAATCTTTCTGCCACTTCAGACTTAATTTGGTTCGATTCCGGTTGGACACGAAGGATCTTTGACTCCTTATGCTCCAGTGATGCCTTGGATGGTATACCTCAGGGATTCATAGTGTAATCCAAACAGCTGGACACGCTGTGATCTTGGCATGCAGGTGTGAAGTACAGCTAACAGCTTCTGTTTTAAAAGGTTTTGGATTTGTGTTCAGGTTTAAGCTTTTAAAGTCATGCAATGTCTAAGTTAGGCAGGGACTTACCATTGTTTCTTATTTTTGATTTTCTTGAGAAAATGTTGAAAAAATCAGCTTCCCACTTCACCTTGTCGTACCTATAGTGGGGATATAGTAAATTTGGGGGCTTGTTCAAGATCTTAAATTTCTCGTTGCTGAAATTTGTGTAAAGACAAAATATACTGTCAATGTTCTAAATGCGGAGTGAGGCACATCGTGTTGGCAACGAGCTATAATAACCAACTATTTTACACATCATGCTACAAAGAAAATATAGTCAAAAGGATCGCTCTATAGGTTAAATTCCAACCTGAGAAGAAAAGATTCGACCTGTCTTCTGTGTATCTCTGCAGTTTACAGTCCGTCCATGGTCATTCATTATTAATATTATAACTAATATCTTCTGTATCGCATTAACATTGGAACGGTCTTACTGTACAAGTGTAAAAAGAGATGATACACACTGTATCTCTATAACTCTTCAGTTTACAGAAAAATTCCCCTAGAGCCACACAACATTATCCGACATCGCCCTTCTTGTGTCTAATTTCCAGGGAATAACCCTCCCAAAAGGGAACAGCGCATCAGTCCTTGCTTATGGTTAAACAGTACATATGATGTCCGGTGGAGTTTCAGCATTCACTTTTCTGTAATCTGTACAGAACTGTGATGTCCCAAAAATGTCTGGTACCACTAAACAGCAGGACTGTACGACACAGGTTTGAGTCGGGTGTCTATTAATAAAACAGAGCACATTCCAATACATTTACTGTATTATTTCTTATTCCATTTCAGCTCAACAAGGGGAATACAAAGTCAAATCTGTCAGGATCTCGGAATTTAATAAGTGAGGCCTTTGGTCTAAAATATTTCGTGTCGTGTACATTAGTAAACAACAGAGAGAGTCACTCTCTATCTCAAAGGTGTGACCTATCTGTCTTGTCTTCACTGTTATGGTACGGTATCAGCATATTGTTAAGCTGTTTTCCGGTTACTGGCAATTGTGAAAATAACCATTCTTCCCTCCTTTCTTTAACTTAAAGTATTCCGTGAAGAAATCCTTAATGAAGAAACTATCGCGTATAATAATTAATCCAGATTTACACACTCACACCAGAGCCAGTTTTGCAACAGTCTCCCAGACTACAGTACTGTACAGTACAAAATTAAATGTAAAACTTTAAACTGTAATTGTTGGCTGATTACTGGCTGCTAAATTTTGGATTAAGACAAAATATAGATTTTCCCAATTCGGATGTAAACCTGAAAGAGACACATTGCGTTCACAATAAGCTGTAATAGTGGACTATTTTTATGTATTTAGCTATGTAAGCAACAAACCGAAACTAATTCTCTGATCGGGCTTTGAACCGCCTGGGTGCAGCGCGCTACATTACAGTCCATTGCCCATTACCACTATAAGGACAATCAAAGTTTTTTTAAATGTTTTGAAAACATCCACTTGTGATATTTAAGCTGCTTAGTAACACTATTCCATGTTACTATATCTATCAAGTGGTATTAAATCAATATTACTTTTTTTACAATAACAGCAAGTGGTGTTCTTACTACTTATTCTAAGAAAAGGATAACACGTTCTAACTTTGTATTAAGTACAGTACATAAACTTTATAATGTTAGAACAAGCACATCAAAACCATAGCCCATTGTAAGTTACCAAGTTAAAGACTTTGATGCATAAAATATTTATGAAGAAGGTGGATTTCTGTTGTATTCTTTTGTCCAACTGTGCAATCTTGTATTACAAAATATACCTACTTTTTAATCAGTTTATACATGCTGTAATACACAGTTTAAAATTATTAAAAGTGTAAACAGTATACAGTACAGTACAACTTACATTTTGTAATATGAAAATGATTGTCCCTCAGCATTGACCGGGATTCTAAACCAGACATATTCTGGCAACAGCTCAAATGCTTCACATGCCACGTTAAGCTTTCACTGCTCCACCTAGGCGGCTTTACAAACTATTGCACCATATTTTAAAAAACCTGCAGTTAGTTGTGGTACCCTGCAGCCCATGCACTGCGAATTAAGGCATTATCCCTCGCACATTTGGAATGGCTGGATCTGTTAATTTGTTTGCTAACATTTCTTCATTTTAGACCTTAAAATTAATTATGCATTTGGTAAATATAATAAATTGATCTTACTGGAAGTACAGTAGTTCTTCAGTTTGCTGATATAGAAATATCCCAGCAGAAAAAAGAGATAGTCCTGTAGTGGTTCACATTTTATTTAAATGTCAATTTAGGAAAAGTGGTGTCAAAGGAAAACCTTCCTGAGATTCTCAGGTTAAAGAGCCTGTGGCAGGATTGTGATAGTATCTGCAGACCAAAACAATTCAAATTGATTATTTATCTGATTATTCTCAAGCGTGCCATGTTTCAGTGCTGAAAACACCTTTCTTTGAAATATAATTTTAGAGAGAGTGGGCATTTTATTTCTTTTAACCATATGAAACATACTCATTTTTATTTCAAAGGTGTTAAAGGCTTTCTTACATATTTGTATAAGTATTCTAGAAAACACAAAACGTGAAGTTGAAGCTAAAATATTTTATTCACAAAACACTTTTACCAGAATATTTCATGTTGAAACTCATATTGTATGAATTTCTTAAGTACAAGGCCTCTTCTTCATTCAGCTTCTTTACTCTGTTAAAAGCAAACAGAATTAAAGTAATTAACTCATAGTAAAGGTTGAAAAAGAGACAAAGTAAACACAAGTTCAAGAGGCTCCTCTCTCTCTGGTGGAGCAGCGGATACTCCAGAGTCCTCCCAAATTGCCAGGCTCCTTACCATGAGATTAAGCCCAGCAGCTATACGGAGAAACCTCATTTGGACTCATAGACTCACTCTTTCTGTCACTACCCAAAGCTCGTGACCATAGGTGAGGAAAGGGATGTTAATTTGAAAAACAGAGAAAACAGAGAGCTTCGTTCGAAAACCCAGCTCCCGCTTAACCACTAAGGTTCATACAGCAACCGCATTACTGCAGCAGCTGCACCAATCGACTGGTCATTCTTACAATCCTCTCTGCCCCTATGCTTGAAAAAGACCTTGTGGCACTTAAACTCCTTCACCTGGGGCAGCTATTCTCCCATTACCTGGATAGAGCAATCCACTTTTCTGTGAGAGAGAGCCATGACCTCTTAGATTTAGAGGTGTGAAATGTGCAGTTTTCTTTTTCTATATGTGCATAATCATATTCTTCTGCAGAACAAACCTCCTTCTGCCTCATACTTTTGTAGCTCCCAAGCTCCCACCACACCTGGGGCATATTGTTTACAAATGAGAATGTGTTGAGTAGCCAATAGCCAAGTACAAACACATATACAGTATATAAGGAACAAGTAATAGGTTTATTCCATGCTGAAAAAAAGAAGAAAGAGAACACAACGTTTCGGCCGTGGAGCCTTCTTCTGTCTCTATACAGTATATAGCCTATTGTTAAAATTAGAGGAATATATATATATACTGTATTATTTTTATTTACACAGTTTTAATTATTTGTAGTTCATGCAGTTGTCAGTGTCCCTTTGAAATGGTTTTGCTCTATTATTATCTGATACTGTATGCCCTTGAGAATATCTGGTACAGAGAAGAATCATTTAGAACTCACTCAGACTTAAGAGAAAGATCTCATTTCATTTTCAGTGTGACTTTTGTCTTCTAAAATGGTCATTTTTAAACCCTTGAACAACAAACAATCTTTAAAAAAGTATCTGCAGGTTTCAAACTGTCATGCATTATTAATGATATCATAAGCAAAATATGGTTTAATACTACAAGACATTACTTTTTTACAAAGGTCTCCTACTGTCTTTTACTAAACAGGCACAGATTTTAAAATGCTTTATACTAGAAACTCTTTAAAGCAAAATTGAATGCAGCTGCATGGACACAAATTAGAGCACAGTTGCTGAGCTTATGCATTTTACTATGTTCTGTAGCAACTGCCACAGCCATGGAAAGTAATAAAAACATCATAACCAATCGATTTCTAGATAAATTTGTTTAAAATCCACTGTGATCTGATCAGTCCATTAATGACCTAAAACTGGAACTAAAACTCGAGGATACAGTATGTAAGACCAATTAATCACACAAAAAATGGGACATACAGTACCTTTTTCAGATTTTAGATATTTTTTTCATTGTCCCATTTTTAGACGGATATAGTCTTAAAATCTAACATTTTGAATGCACTTTTCTTGAAACTATTTCAGAATGTCTACAGAAATAAGTAACATATGATTTAAAGGATATTTTTGTTTTACAGCTTAGACCCTGGAGCACTAAATACTGTATTTTAAAAGGGAAGCTTTAATTAGATGTTTATTTTGTATGTGAGGATTAATCATCACATTAAATGTGCTCAAATCATTGAAGTTCTTCACTGTGACTGTTTTATTTAATTTGTCATTTAAAATATTGTGGCTTTTTTATTAGTTCTTAAATGTGAAGAGCATATTTTAAAGTGCTATGCACCTGCAGCTATCCATATTTTGTCTATCCATCTATTTATCTATTTTCTGACCGCTTTATCCAATACAAGGTCTTGGTGGAGCCGGAGCCTATCCTGGCAAGCAACAGGCACAAGGCAGGATGAACAGGATGCCATTGCATCACAGGGCAGTCACACAGAAACAAACACACACACACACACTCACTCCAGTGCCAGTTTTCCCAGAAACCAATTAACCTATCAGTATGTCTTTGGAATGTAGGAGTATACCAGAGCACCTGGAGGTAACCCATGCAAACATGGGGAGAACATTCAAACTCCATGCAGGTAATACTTCAGGAATGGAACACTGTACCCCAGCACTGTGAGGCAGCTAACCAATTATAACGTTGTGATACCATGCTGTCTTCCTATTTTAATGAATAGCAAAAATCTTTAAAATTTAAATAATAAAAACCACCTGTATTTTCATCTTACCTTAGAGCCCATATCACGGCTCTTGGCTCTAAGCTTGTTGACCTGGGACTCGGCAATATCAGCACGTTCCTCAGATTCCTCCAGCTCATGCTGAGCCTTCCTGAACTTGGAGAGATGAGCATTGGCTTGTTCCTCCTGAAATGGCAAAAATGTTTTTATATATACTGTAATGTTTTAATTTGTGACATAGGAAAGTAAATAATCAAAGCTTGTTAAAACCATGGCTTACAGCTTCTTCAGCCTGTCTCTTGTAAGCCTTCACTTTCAATTGCAGCTTGTCAACCAGATCCTGGAGTCGGTTCACATTCTTCTTGTCCTCTTCTGACTGTAGAGAAAAAAACATTTTCAAAAGTGAATTACTGTACTGATATGTACCTTTATGTTAAAGAAGATCCAGTATATCAGTATGTTACCTGGTAGGTGAGCTCCTTGACTCTTCTCTCATATTTTCGGACGCCTTTAATGGCCTCAGCTCCACGTCTTTGTTCAGCTTCAAGTTCATTTTCCAGCTCACGCACCTACAAATCCAATCAAATGTGAAAACAAGTCTTTTCTCCGTGATTGTATAAAATGGACCATGTTCATCCCACCCAGATTACCCTGGCCTCCAGCTTCTGGAGCTGTTTCTTTCCACCCTTCATTGCCAGCTGCTCAGCCTCATCCAGACGGTGCTGCAGGTCCTTCACTGTGACCTCCAGGTTCTTCTTCATTCTCTCCAGGTGAGAGCTGGTGTCCTGCTCCTTCTTCAGCTCCTCTGCCATCATGGCAGCCTGAAATTTATTAACATCAATAGCAAGGACTTTAGATATGTTATTTTTTTACAAGAATCATCTTTTCTTGGGTGAATAGTGGTGTTGGGCTCTGACTTCATTTCTGCTTAAAGTCTGGTCAAATCTGGTTTTGCTGATAAGAAAAAAATATTTAATTGATTTTTACGCAACTTGAAAATTACCATTTCATGTACACGAGGACAAATTTCTTCCTCAGCTTTTTAAGTCCTGAATTAATTAGCAGACTTCGCTAAGGTTCCAAACAGTGTCATTTATAGCAAAGACATCAAGAAACAATACCAGATGGATCCCACAATGCACTAAATTAACTAACATATTTAAACTTGATGATGATAAACTTCTTTTAGCACAAAGTAGAAAACAAATGACAAGTTACATATTTTAGTTGGAAAGGTTAAAGCTGTGAAAAATGTCATGGTATGGAAAGAAAATGATCATAATGAATATTTCACTGCAGCAATAAAAAAATGTATTGAAATAGAATATACTAATTTTAATCACGGAGCATGTAACAGAGGAGGTAGTGTCAAAACTGGGATGGCCCACAGTGGCCCAGAACAAGAAAGAAAAGGAATTATTTGCATTTCATTTTCATGAGGTTATTGGCTTCACCTGTTTGGAAGCCGGTTCCCTTGTTTAAAGATCAGTAGACAAAGTCTAATGGTGTGGTTGTTTTATTATTTTAATGTACATATAATGTAATATTTTCATTTTACTCATACTTCATGTGTTTTCACTAAAGGTGCATCTTAAAAAAATAAATCATGATACTTTTTGTGGGCTATCATGTTCACCAGCCAAACATACAGTATACAGTATATAGTCAAAGGTAGCTTGAAATGCTCAGGGTGACTCACATCAGTGATAGCTTTCTTGGCCTTCTCTTCGGCATTTCTTGCTTCCTGGATGGTGTCATCAACTTCACCTTGGAGCTGAGCAATGTCACTCTCAAGCTTCTTCTTTGTGTTGATCAAGCTAGTATTCTGAAATTACAACATTTTTAGCTTACAGAATTATGAAAAGAAAGATGATAGTTTAATAATTTGTAAGAAATGTGAGGTTTTTGTTAACCTGGGAGTGCAGCAGCTGCACACGCTCGCTGGCATCAAGCAGTTCCTGCTCAGCCACTTTGCGGCCTCTCTCAGTCTGTTCCAGGCCAGCCCTCAGTTCCTCAATCTCAGCCTGCATCAGGTTGTTCCTGCGCTCCACCATGGCAACCTGTTCCTTCATGTCCTCCTGTCCTCTAAGGGCATCATCCAGGTGCAGCTGGGCATCCTGATAAAAGCAAAACGCCATCATGACCATCAAATGATCCTTAAAAATAAAAGAGCATGAATGTTTATGGTTTAGGGTAAAATCTTCAGTACCTTGAGTTGTCCTTGGACATTCCTCAGTTGTTTCTGGGCTTCAGCAGCCTGGCGGTTGGAATGGCTCAGCTGAATTTCCATCTCATTGAGATCTCCTTCCATCTTTTTCTTAATTCTTAGGGCATCATTTCTGCTCCTAATCTCTGAATCAAGAGAACTCTGCATAGTGTCCACAATCCTCTGGTTGTTTCTCTTCATTTGCTCCATTTCCTCATCCTTTTCTGCAATCTTTCTGTCCACTTCAGACTTGATTTGAGTCAATTCCAGCTGCACACGAAGGATCTTTGACTCTTCATGCTCCAGTGATGCCTGATGTAAAGATAACATTTGTAAATTCCTATTCTTCTGGACAAAGAATAGTGAAATAATTAAATCTGATAATGTAGGAGGAAGCAAAGAGCTATAGCTCAGATTTCCTGGTCTGCTGTGCTTTGACAACCTATGAAATGTTTTCTTCTATGTATTAATTTAGCACTTATACGAAATAAATATGAAATTAAATGCTACATAATGAAGACAGAAAATGTTGATGTTTACCCAAAAGACAATGAAGTACAATAATATCAGGTAATACATATTGAAGTAAATAGCACACCTTTTATATTGTATTTTTTTTTAAATAGAACTTGGAAAAACAGACCAGGAATATCAAATTAGCATTTGTGAAATAATGTATTTCTTACATTCTAAAAATACACTGACAATCTAAGAACCTTACTTAAGAAAAGTTTTTAAAATATCCACCAATTTTTGTTTTGTGTTTAGTACCTCAGCTTCCTCCAGCGCGGTTTGAATTTCAGACTTCTCTGTCTCGGCCTGTTTCTTTGCTTTTTCCAACTCATGAATGGTCTTTCCAGTCTCACCAATCTGTTCAGAGAGATCTGAGATCTCCTCTATTTGGAAGATATATTACGCAGAATGTAAATATTCTAAGGAGAGTAACATGTTTAATCTTTTAATCTTATAGTTCCATAGCCTTATAAACTCAACATTTTTCTCTTTTTGTACTTACGCTGCAAGTTCTTGTTCTCCCGTTTAAGGGTCTCAAGATGATCCAGAGCCTCTTCATAGGAGTTCTTCATCTTGAAGAGCTCAGTGCTGAGAGAGCGAGCTTCTTTCTGTGCAGCTTCCAGCTCAGCCTGGCCTTCCTCAAACTTCTGCTTCCATTCTGCCAGAACCTGAAAAAAAGAATTGCGGAAATATGAACTACAGTAGTATATCAGACATTTACACATGAGGATTGAGGTGTCTTATTTTAAAGTAATTGAACTGTTTTTTGCATTTCTATGTGAATTGCTTCTTCACCTTGTCAAAGTTTCTCTGCTTCTTGTCAAGGTTAGCAGCCTGAGCATTTGCTCTCTCCACGTCAATCATGAGGTCCTCCACTTCACCCTGAAGTCTCTGCTTGGTCTTTTCCAGAGAGGCACACTTGGAGTTCACAGCCTCAATTTGTTCCTCAGCATCTTGGAGGCGCTGGGCAAGCTTTTTCCTGAGAAAAGTGCAGATTGTTTGAATTGATTCAATCATTTAAGAAAAACTTTCAATTTAACAGTAGAAATAATGTAGTTACTTGGCCTCCTCAAGCTCCTCAGTGCGCTGGATGGCGTCAGTCTCGTATTTTGTCCTCCACTGAGCCACTTCACTGTTGGCCTTGGACATTGAGCGCTGCAGCTCTGCCTTGGCCTCCTGCTCCTCCTCATATTGCTCCCGGAGCAGGTCACAGTCATGGCGGGCGGACTGGAGACCATGAGCCAGGGCGTTCTTGGCCTAAAAAGGGAATATATTGGCTAAAAATATACTTCCAAAAGAAAGGGATTACTGTCAGCTACTTTAATTTCACTTTATTTTAATCTCTGTAATTGTTTCAGCTACATACCTATTTGATTCAGATGATGATTATAATTAAACCTGGAGAATCTGACACTGTATTTCCTCATCACATTTTTTGGATTCATAATTTATTCTTCATTCTAATATACAAATCATTGTTTTCAAGTCAAGTCAAGTCAAGTTACAAGTCTTTGTTTTCAGTCTTTTTATCCAGAGCTGCTCCATACTCTAGTTTTAAGCTGCAGTATGCTTGTTCATATTTTGCATTCTTTAACTTCCATCTCATTCTTTCTGTCTTTACATTTGCTGATTTTTAAACCGTTTAATTGGAAAATATAATAAATGTTCTGTTAAATTTTGTGTATTGTTGCAGTTTTTCAGCATCTGTTCTACATAGGGCTTTGTTCTTAACAAACATACATTGAATGAATGAGCATTGTTCTGAATAAATATCGATAATTCTTCTGTTAATGAAAAAGCAAAATTAGCATGAATTTTTCTTACCATTTTCTTTACCACACTTGCCTGTGCTCATCTTGCTGTGCCAGGCTATCCATGCTGCTGTCTGTTAACAGTTTGCTATGTGCTCATGCAGCTGCTTGACTGCTTGCCCATGTTATCTCCCTGCTCTTCATATAAAAGTGTGACTGCATTACTACCTATAGCAGCAACACATTACATCAACTATTTCAAGCTTGAGCAAACAATGTATTTTTCTTATATCTGGAGTAGGACTAGTGTGATACCTTTCTAAAATAGAAATTAACAGGAGCAACGAATCTCACAGTAGAGTATGATTCACATACTGTATATTATAAACACAACTTACTTTCACTTCCTCCTCCAGCTGCCTCTTCAGCTCCTCAGTTTGCTGAGTGAAGGCCTGTTTGCCTCTAGTGAGCTGGGAAACCAGAGCTTCTTTCTCTTCTAGCTGACGAGCAAGTTCACCTTAGGGAAAAAAACAATAGTAAATGAAACTTTCATTGTTCTGTTTATGAAAATAGCCAAAATAAGTAACACTAATTTATATTTTACCATTTTCTGTCTGAAGCCTTGCTTTTTGTGCGCTAATGTCATTGACCTGGCGGACGTTTTCATCACTCTTAGTCTTCAGTTCACTGAGTTGGTCCTCTAGGGTACGACACATCTTCTCCAGATTAGCCTGTCATTCAGATAATAACATCTTACAGTATACTGTAGTAAAAACAAAAATGTATGTAATATGATTACATCAATAAGGGTCAGATTTGATTTTACCTTTGACTTGGAAACTGATTCCATGTTGCTGGAGAGGTCATCAATTTCCATTTTGTACTCGCTCTTCTCCTTCTCCAGCTTCTGTTTGACTCTCTGCAGGTTGTCAATCTGCTCCCCTAATTCTGCCACACTGTCAGCCTGCTTCTTGCGGAGAGCTGCCGCTGTGGCTTCATGCTGCAGAGTGGCCTCTTCAAGGTCACGGCGGAGCTTCTGGAACTCAGCTTCACGTTTCTTGTTCATCTCAATCTGGGCAGAAGTTGCTCCTCCAGCTTCTTCAAGTCTTTCACTGATCTCCTCAAGTTCCCTGGAGAGGTCAGCCCTCTGCTTCTCAACCTTGGCCCGAGCAGCACGTTCAGCCTCAATTTCCTCTTCAAGCTCTTCAATACGAGCCTAGATGATTGTAGAAATGATTTGTAGAAAATGAAAGTATATAATATGTAGGCGATTATAGAAAATAATAGAAATACAGTTAACCCAAATTAAGTTAGGTTTGTCCCTGAAATACCTGTAGCTCCTTAATCTTCTTCTGCAGCTGGGCCCCCAGTGCTTGTTCATCTTCAATCTTGCTGAGGAACTGGCTTATTTCAAACTCCTTCCTGTGAAGGAGAAAAAATATTCACATTATTATAGTAATTGTTACAGCATTTTCAAATGACATATATATTTATATATTTAATACAATCTTACTTCTTGATCTTCTCGTCTGACTGTTGCTTGTCATTTTCCAGATCCATGACAGATTCTTGAGAGAGTTTCAGATCACCTTCCAGCTTTCTCTTGGCTCTCTCCAGGTCCATTCGGAGTTTCTTTTCTTGCTCCAGTGAACCTTCAAGCTAGAATATTTGACACATTATTATGTTTAGTTCAGGCTGTCTGAAAATACAAAAAGTATGTGTTTGGATGTGTCACTTACATCATCCACTTGCTGTTCAAGCTTTGTCTTGGCTTTAGTCAGAGTGTTGACTTTGTCCTCCTCTGCCTGCAGATCATCAAGGGTCTGTTGATGAGCCTCTTGGAGGGCTTTCTTCTCCTTGGTTAGTTTGGCAATGCTTTCATCCTGAGTGGCCATCTCTTCAGTCAGGTTTTTAACCTGGAAGTATTCAATAAATCTTTAAGCATATCTTTATACTGGCTTTTTAATGACTAGTTAGTTATTTTGGACGTTTTAGAAGCAAACCTTATTTTCTGTGGCGTGTTTCTCCTTCTCCACTTTGGCCAAGGTGAGCTCTAAGTCATCAATGTCTTTCTTCAGCTCAGAGCACTCATCCTCCAGTTTCCTCTTCTTGGCTGTCAGCTCAGCATTACTTTCCTCTTCATCCTCCAGTCTCTCTGTTATCTCTTTCACTTTGGCCTCAAGCTGGATCTTGTTTTTGATCAGCCCCTCACACCTTTCTTCAGCATCTGAGAGACTCTCCATTTCCTGTTGATAAATAATTGATTTTAGTTACTAAATCTAAAATTACATTTCAGAGTTGTACTTGTTAGATACAAAGATCATGTTTTCAGCAATGCTGCAGCTGTATGTTATAATTTAATATTGCAGAATAGACAGGTAGTGCTTACAGACTGCACTTGTAACTGCAGGTCATTCTTCTCCTGCAGCAGAGAAACCATTTTCTCCTCAAGCTCCTTTCTCTTGGCTTCTGCCTTTGCCAGATCTTCCTTGCACTTGATAAACTCTTCCTTCATGTTGGCCATCTCCTTCTCAGCCTCTGCACTCTTCAGGAGAGGCTTGATCTTGAAGTACAGCTTCATCCATGGCCAGTGTTTCACATTCATGAATGAGCGGATGTTGTATTGGATGCTGTAAATCGACTCTCTGTATGAAAAAAATAAATATTTGTTGTGTATTGTGATTCAATACAGAATATACCAAGAAGTCAGATGAATGTCAACTGTTTTGGAAGATTGGTAGTATAAACTAATAATTTTGACTGTTTCTATTGCTTTTTTCTTTGAATGTATGTCAGATTTGGCTTTTTCAGTTGAAATTAAAACATCTCCCGTGGTTAAATAATAATTTAACACCTGCAAGAAATATGTTTGATAAATTAACTCATCACTTACACACCACCTTCAATATTTATATCAGAAGTTTTTTTCTGTTCATAGGTTATTTTAATTGAAGTTACGTTAATTGAAGTTAAAAGCTTGTTAAACTTAATTTGCCATTAAGTGGCACCCTAAAGAATTCTTTCATCTATTGCCAGAAAACTATTCCTTACAAGGGCTGCTGCTCCTAAAGCCTGTCCAGGATGGAAAACTGTTCTAATGTTTCTCAGCCCAAGTTTCTTACCTTCTTTCCATCATCTTTTTGAACTCCACTCTCATGACGAAGCCACGGCACAAAGCCTGAGTGATGGTGATGAGGGCAGCCAGTTTTTCATCTCTCATCTCCTCCAGGGTACCCAGCAGGCCAGCTTTGAAGAATACCTGAAATTGAGGGGAAAGATTTAAGCATTTTGTAATCTATAAAATATGCTGTAAATACAGCATACATTTTATTAGGATATTTCTCAAGCCCTGCATGATTTGTTGGAACTCCCTAATTATTATAGGTAAGATTTGTGTTGGTAGGGTAGAAGTCTTACTGATATTCTATAATTATTTTTAGTTCTCTTTACATACAGTATGACTACAATTTGTAGGAGCCCAAATCTGAAAAGGCAACTGTGATAAACACAAACAGTGCTTGTACTGCAGGTAGATTTAAATAGAAATTTTAACTTGATATCAGAAGGTAAATGACTTTTATTCAATACCTGTAAGAGACTTGTTTGAGAAGTTTTATCTCAATTAAATATATACACAGTAATTTTAATTATATATTTCTTTACATGATGTGAGTCCCCCATAAATCACAAGCCCTGCATGAATTGTTGGAGCCCCCTAACTGTTATAGCCCAGGTGTGTGTTGGTGTTAGCCTTATTGACTTTGATTTCCAATTTTTATTTCTTTAGACTTTATACATCTATGTATTCAAGCATAAACATGTAGCAAATGTGGGCTATGTGACAGAGTGAAAACAGTCAAGTATTGTTCTTACCATATGTACTATATATACCAAATGTACAATTGTAACGTTTTTGCTTTGTATTAAAATACTTGTCAACTTTGACAAAACATTTCAGGCTTATTATGCACGTTAGTGTTATTTCCTTTCATTATTTATACTGCTGAAGTCCTACCTTGGTGTGCCCAAATTTATACTGAGTGTGGTCAACATCAATTGATCCCAGTAGCTTCTCTGAAGCTTTCTTGCTGTCAATGAACTGACCCTCTGGGATGGCGCTGGCATTCAGAACTTTGTATCTTTCAGAAACGTAGAGAAAAGAATAGTGTTGAAATTCTTCTTCCTTCCTAGGTATTTGTGTATCCATTAATCTCTAAGAATTAAATGTAAACATTTCTAAGTTAATTATGCTTTAATTTTTACGGTACCTTTGCTTGAAGTCTCCATACAGAATTCTGCTTGGGAATCCTTTTCTACAAATTCTGATACCTTCCAGCACACCATTACACCTCAGCTGGTGGATAACCAGGAAGTTCTCCATAAGACCTAAAGAAAGAATGAGATATAGTTGTTTTTAAACAGATGCTACATCTTTTGAATAAAGAAAATACCACCATATCTTGATGTAAATTTAAAATGATCTAAACATTCTGTGCTCATTACCTGGAGTCTTTGATT
Organism: Lepisosteus platostomus; assembly: GCF_059453375.1. NCBI lineage: Eukaryota > Metazoa > Chordata > Actinopteri > Semionotiformes > Lepisosteidae > Lepisosteus > Lepisosteus platostomus. The sequence continues at coordinate 38,625,793 of NC_142621.1, forward strand.
CATTGGGAATAAGGCAGCGCACAAAGTGAGGATGGGTGCTCCTCAAGTTGGACATCAGCTTGCCCAAGTTCTCCTGTAGAGTTTAAAGTGATTGATCATATATTATCGCACTTACTGTGTATAAAGAGCTTCTGAAGGAGAAATGAAGATGTTTTAATCTCTCTGCTGATAATTTAATCTTAATGTAATGTTTATGTAAATAAAAACATGCATTCCCTAGAGGATATTAAATGTACTTATTTTTTAAAGAAGAGAAAGCTTTCAAAAAGTCAATTTTTAAAGTTGAAACCTAATTCGATGTTATTTGATTCAATTTTTTTTTACTGGAAGAATTATAACCTACCCTGAAGAGAGCAGACACAGTCTGGAAAGAACCACCCTTCTTCTTGCCTCCCTTCTTTCCACCACCAGAATCTGTAAAAATAATAGAAAAGAAAAATGTTCAGGCTCCAAAAATAAATTAATTTTTAAGGAACCAAAACTACAAAATCAGTACAGTATTTAGTAAAAATAATAAAAACTAATACTCAACCGTCACCAGAGGAAAAGCTGGCATACAGCAAGGCCAGCAGTTTCATGGAGGATTTCTGGTACAGCTGCACAACAGACTCATTCAGGGGGTCCTTGTTCTTGTCCAGCCAGCCACTGATGTTGTAGTCCACTGTGCCTGCGTAGTGCACCAGGGAGAAGTGGGCCTCAGCCTTGCCTTTGGCAGGTTTGGGCTTCTGGAAGCAGTTGCACTTGCCCAGATGCTGGTCGTAGAGCTTGTTCTTGAAGGTTGTGTCTGAGGCCTTGGGGAACATGCACTCCTCTTCAAGGATGGAGAAGATTCCCATTGGCTGTTCAGACAAATTATTTCAGATGATATGGATAACAAAACTCAGTCCGTATGATCAAATATGGATAATATAGATTGCAAAAATCAGTATCATCTGAATGAATTGCATCAATAATCATACAAACCTTCTCAATGAGCTCAATGCAGGCAGCCAAGTCCATACCAAAGTCAATGAACTCCCAGTCAATTCCCTCTTTCTTGTACTCTTCTTGTTCCAGTACGAACATGTGGTGATTAAAGAACTGTTGCAGCTTCTCATTGGTGAAGTTGATGCAGAGCTGTTCCAAGCTGTTAAACTGTAGGAAAGGGAAATACAAAGTGTGTAAAATAAAGTAAGCTGGATTGTGAATGCCTGGAACAGAAAGGGTTATGCACAACATTTTATTCAGTTTAATATAGATTTAAAATCATGAAAGCCACTAAGCATGTCAGTTGTTCTATAAGAGCAGTGTCTTAATGATCAACAATGACAAAATAATCCCAGGATGCAAAGGGAAAATAAATTTGCAGTATAGCTCAAATTAGAAAATAAGAGACACTGAGAGTACTGGGGTCTTGAAAATATGCATGCATAAACCCATACTGTATTATACACAATACTGAAATCATTACTTACATCAAAGATTTCAAATCCTGCAATATCCAGGACACCAATGAAGAACTGTCTCGCCTGCTTAGTGTCCAACATCTGGTTAATGCGGACAACCATCCACAAGAACATCTTCTCATAGATAGACTTAGCCAGGGCACCAACTGAATTGTTGACCTAATAAAGGATTCACAAATCAACACATTATCTTATTAGATAAAGAACAACTTTCATTTCTTGAAAATCAATCTGACAATGTGTTTAGAAGTAAACATCATACCTGCTGTACAGTCTGTCCCTTAGTCACAAACTCATTTCCCACTTTCACTCTGGGGTAGCACAGGGCTTTGAGCAGGTCTGCCGAGTTCAAGCCCATAAGATAAGCAACTTTGTCAGCCACTGAAAACCAAAAAATGCATTCATTATAGTCACAGCATATAAAAAAATAGTTCTACTCAAATCACAGACTTCTGTTATCCATTATTATTCTGTTATCTCTATTTTACAGCAGAACATGCCTCGTTGTAGAATACACAATGAATTGTATAGCGTGGAGACTATGTAAAATGACCAGGGTGTTACACTCAATCCACGTGACCAGACAAAAGAGGAGACACAAAAAACCTGGACTGACTATGTACTGGCTGCTGCTTAAGATGACATGAGATAATGAGAGTTGTACCCAAGAGATTAATATTGTTTTAATATAATACAAAAATAAGAGATCATATAAAGTCTAAGACTTTTTGACTATACAGTACTTCTGACTAATTAATAAAGGATTCAATTATTAAATGAGCATATTTATTCATTTCTTTTATAGTATAATTTAATTTTGTCTGACTGGAGCTTTAAGAATGGAGGGGGTAGAATAAGTATACATTTTACCCTCAGTGCCATCAGGCTCGGCCTGCTCCTCTCGTTGCTTCTGCTTGAACTTCATGTTGCCATGGTGCATCACAGCCCCTGTCAGCTTGTAGATGCCAACTTTCTCCTCAGGACTGAACCCCAGGACATCAATGGCAGTCTGTATGTTTAAGTGTAAACATTTTCTATTTCGAAATAGAAATAAATGCTACTGTACATCCAGAATCTTATTGTTCATATACTGTACTTTGAACTTACATCTGTGGCAACCAGCTCCTCCTTGTCATCAATGCTGGCCACAGTGATCTGACCCATGCTGATCATGGGGAAGTCATAGGGGTTGGTGGTGATAAGGAGCATTTCTGTAAGAGAAAAAAGAAACAAAAACAGTCTAAATACAGTGCACTAACTAATGTTATATTGAAGTGATCACTGGAAAAGTATTACAATTGTCAGTTTTCACCAACCTATGAGCTCTGGTTTGTGGTTGGTCATTATCTGGTAAAAGATGTGGTAGCTCCTTTCATCTGACAACTGGAATGTAACTCTGGACTTCTCCAGCAAATCTGTGAAATAATAGAAGTAAAAATATATATTTTACAATTCTGAAGAGATATGGGAGTAAGCTAAATGTTTGTGAACTGCTGAGAATTAAAATAACTCACAAGTCTCAATGTCAGCAGAGGCCAGTTTTCCTGTAGTTCCAAAATGAATTCTGATGAATTTACCCTATTGATTATACAAATAATACATATTAGAAAACTACAGTAAAATATTTGACAAAATGAACTGGTACTGTGTGAGACTAATAGAAGACTAACTCACAAAGCGAGAGGAGTTGTCATTCCTCACTGTCTTGGCATTTCCAAAAGCCTCCAGCAGAGGGTTGGCTGAAATGATTTGATCCTCCAGAGTTCCCTGCAAAGTACATGGGATCATCACTCAGTTTGTTACAGCAAAGATCTCTTCAGCAGTTCATGATCCATTAGCAGTGCTGTCTAACCTGCATTTTGCCAGGGGTTTGCTCTTTCTTCTTTTCCCCAATTGCTGCAATTGTGGCAAAGTACTGGATGACACGTTTCGTGTTCACAGTCTTTCCAGCACCAGATTCTCCACTGAGGAGAAATAGAGGTTTATTTAAAATAGAAGTAATGGAAAAGTAAAGCCATATTTTTAAAAATATTATAGAAATACTTACGTGATGAGGATGGACTGGTTTTCCCTATCTAGAAAGAAAATATTTTCATTGATTAATTGGATCATAATGTTTGAATAAAGTGTTTTAACAAGTACTGTAAATCTATATAGATAACTGTAAGACATAGGTATTTATGTACCAGTGAGCATGTTCTGATAGGCGTTATCAGAGACAGAGAAGATGTGTGGCGGAGCCTCCATGCGCTTTTTGCCTCTGTAGGCTGCCACCACTTCAGGGTTGTACACTGGGAGCCACTTGTAGGGGTTCACAGTCACACAGAACAGCCCAGAGTAGGTCTGGAAGAATAATATTGAATAATAATATATTGAAATTCATATTTATATATCTTAATTATTTTTTTTAGTTAGTAGAAATTGAAACACTTACATAAATCATCCATGCTGCGTAACGCTCTTTGAGGTTATACAGCACAGAGGCTTCATTGAGGTGAGTCATCATGGCCATGTCCTCCATTTTATCGAATTTGGGAGGATTCATGGGGAAGACTTCATCATCCTTAACTGTTAAAGTCTGAAAAATCAGAATTTTATTCATAACTAATGCAGTAGATGAAGCCAAAAACCTTGAAATTTCCTTTGCTCTTAGTAAATGCTACCTACCTGCCCACCCTCAGTTTTGACGGTGGCTTTGCCCCCTTCCTTACTCTGGAGGACACCTTTGAGGTACAGCTCCTTGGGTTCAGACACAAAAACTGCGGTTTTGGCATCAAAGGGTCTGTTTTGTGCCTCAATTCTCTCCTTCTCTGGCTTCCGGAGGTATATGGCGGCTGGGCCAAATACCGACATCTCCGCGTCGGAACTCATGGTGGTGGCTTACTGTGGTACAAAACAAGAAGGTGCAGGAATTACGTTTTTAGATTCCTTTTAGGAGCTGTAAGATTCATAGGATAGCTCCTGATTGACCTCATTTTGAAGCTCACTTCTGAACTGTTGTCATTTTAAATAAAATAGTTTCCGTTTCTTTACCAGTGTTCATTTTTTCATTTTTCCCTTTTGAAAGAGCTGACTGATCTTACTACTCAAGAAATGTGAAGTTTTTGAATATATTACTTTTGTTCCTGATTATTTGCTATAAAGTTTTACAATCAGCAGACATAAATTACAGTGTACATAAAATGTTTTATACTTCTAAAATTAAAGTAAAAAGGAGATGATACATCATTTTTGATTATCATCAAATGTTGTATATGACCAGTTTGTTCTGAATATACTGTATGCTCAAGAGCCACATTCACCATCACTGCTGCTGCAGAACAACTATAAAAAGATCAGTATGAATCTTGGTCTTCCTTCAATTTGCTGAGGTAGTTCTGGAGTGGAACATCTGGAGGAGCACGTACTGAGAATCTAAGCAAGAGCACTTTGTAAAGTTTTGCTAACATAGGTAAGTGAAACTACATGTGGCCCTTCACAATAATGCATTCATTTATTTTTAGAAAGCACTCAAATTTAGCCTGAGAATAACTTTATGTGACACTGATATGATATTTAAAGATAAAAAGAAACTAACACATGCTGTAAGTGTAACACAGTGTAATACTGTAAGTGTAGTTACCTTGTAATGCAATGAAAAGTGACCTTAACAATCTTTTTTTATTAACCTGCTCTCTTACCTTGTTTGACAGCAAGCAGAGGAAGATGGTTTTAGTACTCCGCACTGCAAAATAAAATCAAAATAAACATTTCATTGTCCTTGTGTTTATTACTATTTTTGAATCTTCTATAAAAATTATCTTCATCTAGAGTCTGCCATCCATGGCCTTATGTTTATCATAGTAAAGGACAGAGGTACTGTATGAGAAAGTTGTCTTGAACTTGAAAATGTCTGTAATAAAAGTGATTAAAATGTTTGTGTTTATGATTAGCATTTATTATTTGTAAGGGATTTTCAGAGGTATTTTCTGAAAACATCTGGTTATGTATTTTTTTTTAAATATACAGTAGTTTCATATCCAGTAATGTACTATTCATTCATTGCCAATAATGTAGAAACTAAAGCAGCTTACCACTGGTTGGAACGTCACAGGCTTCTCAGTGCTCAGGGTGGTGCACAGGAGCTGCTTTTATTGAGATCATTTTGCCAGACCAGCAAAAGGTTCTGCTGTATTTGGTCATGTAACTGTGATCCAGCCTCTCATCAGGAATGCATTATCGTTTGTACCCATCATTTAAATTTGGATCATGTTTTTCAAGTGGTAATAATGATAGTCCAGTATATAAATGTTGCAACACACCCAGGCCTTGCAAAATGTGTATTCCAAGAGTTCTTTTATATATCATTTGGTTTTCCTCTGCATTCAACAAGTTGTGCATTTTGCTGCATAGCCACATGAATTTATTTACATAAAACCCTATTTTCTACAGCAAGGTGTGTCCTATTCCATTTTCTGGTGTAAGCAGACTGAATTGTTACTGCTTTTCTTAAAAAGACTTCTTTAGGATGGATGTATTCTTGTTTTGTTAGAAGACCTGCTTTTTATGTATTTTTGCATTAATTGCTTTTATTGACAGTTTTAAAATGATTATATTTGTCATTTTAAAGAAAATGAAATGAATACTTATTCTGTTATTTTAATGTCTTTAATGGTTAACGAGAAATCTTTCTCTAATAAACTTTCATGTCTTGTTTTGGTGTTAAACCTATTTTAAAATTCAGTGTAGTAGGAATAAGGTCACTAGATTGGGGTAGATTGTTGATAGTCTTTTAATGATTCTTATCCTGTTGCACCTCACTATTTCTTTTGGTATTATTGCAATGTCATTGTTTTGATATACATTTTGTGTAAATTATATTTTTCCAATAGAGCATTTTTCCTCCTTTTCAAGTTCCTCTCCCCTTTCCCATCTGGTACCCCACAAGCTTCATTTCTTTGCTTCTTATATTTAATATCTTTGTAACCATTGGAAAAGAGTCTTCATACAGTAGGTACAGTAACACACCAGCTTTAATTACTATGCAGCTCATGATGTTTGATAATGTTACAAATTGGATTTAAAATATTTTAACAACATTTGAAGCAACATTTGAAAATATGAACTCTAAAAAGACTGAAGCTGTGTGAATTAATATTACTTACCAACACCGCAAATGTGCGAAACTTGTTTGAGCATTGATGATCCTGCAATCAATCAAAGCACTCACGTCAGAATTCTTGATGTCAACTTTGATCTTCATTTGAAGTTTATATTCCTAAGGCTGTGAAAGTGTCTTTTGTTTGTTTTCTGTGAGATGCTTGTATCCATTCACATCTCTCTTAATTTGATGCAAAATTCCTGCCCCTTGCCTGTGTCTTTTTCCAGTATGAATATTGCAAAACATTGTTTCCTGATGTATCTTGCCCATGTTTCGTGTAGATTTCACAATTAAATCAAATACTGCTACATACAGTATATTTAAGGGATGAAATGGGTTGGCCCCTCACTACATCAGTGACCTGTTAACTATACATCTACTGTACCTGTACATATAAATTGCGTATTGGCTTACTTTATTTTCCCAGAACAAGGATCCAAGAATCTCCAAATTCCTATCCTAACAGTTTTAGAACTCACCTTTGTATTCTGGCATTTAATTCTGTTTACTGTACAGTATTTGTATACTCTTGATTTATTGCAAAATACCTACTGATGATCATTTCTGTAGGCTAATAATTTGTGAAAGCTCTAGTTATTTCAATACTGAGTTATTAAAAGTGTGGTATACAATAAAGATTATTAACAATAATATTAAATGTGCCAGAATTTATATGTTCAGACCTAATATGCTTTAATCTCTTTGAAGAATTTCTTTAAATTCATTTTATTGTATTTATGTAGTGTTTTGATTGTTTTAGTGCAAAGTACCTACAAATAATATGTTATTAAAGGTACTATATCTAATAAAGTTTAATGTCATCATTTTCCAGTACATAATCAGGCAGCTCTCTTTTGCTCCAATGCATGTAACTGTCAGAATCATCACGTTGTGACACATTGTGAGCTCCACAATGTCTCATAGGTGAGTTAGTTTTGTTCACTTTATTTTCAAGTCAAGGCAGACACTGTTTACAGGAAAGCTAAATGTACCCTGGAATATTCCCCACTGTACTGTGGTTGCAATGCTAGTGACATGGCCCAGGTTCCAAACAATGACGTCTATAGACCATAGAGCTGTAATTGTGCTCAAACTAATGCCATTACTGGTTGAACTGGTTTTAATCAGTTCATCAAATCAGTTCTTTGATGATAACAAACCGATACATACAGTCCCGGTTCCTCTGCCCCTTCATGTGAGTTCAAACTACATAGCCAGTAAGGGGCATCTGGAGGTGCTACAGAATTCTTTCTTTAGCCTGCACTAAAAACAAAGCAGTTGTAATGTATATTCTGTTTTAATTTTATGTGGTACTGTACCTATTGCTAAGAAAAGCCATTTAGTAATACCACAAAAGTGGGCAAAAATTAATGTGTCACCATTTTTCACCTGCAGTTACTGTAGGTATGTTTCTTGTACAAACAGGTAGACAATGATTTATTATTCTTTGAGAATGAAATAAGCTGCATGTTGTAATGCATGTTGTAAGACTTATTTTTAATTTAGAGTGTTAAAGAGCAACACTGTCAATTTCTTATTCCAAAAAGTCAGAATCGCCGTACTACTTATCTCATGTGCAGGTCTCCATTACATCTTTCTTGCACCAAATCACGTCTAATAAGTAATTAGAGATGAAACTGTAAAGATATCATTTTTCTCATTTCCTTTTTGTAGAGTCTTTCTTACGAGTACACTTGATGTTTTGCAATGTGTGTCATATTTTTTACATTACCCAAGGATATTTTATAGGACTGAGAAGATAGAAATATCTATCTTACTATAATTGAATTGATCAATTTCAAAATGAGAGCCTTTTAATTGGTTCTAATTGGTTCTATTCCAACAATTTTGAAAAAATAATCCATTTAATCCTCAATGCTTTATATTTAGATATTCTTATACATGCTTTAATCAATTTGTCAGTGAGAAATAAAATGTAATTTGACAAACAGCTTCCTGGATGTGGTGTTATAACACTTCTGACAATTTTAATTTTGTAGTGTTCTTTTGGTTCAAGGCAATATCAGCATGCCATTTAAATTCTTGCATCTTATTTTAAACTTTCTATCAGATCCTTTTTTAAGGATATAAATCATCTGTAACTTAAGGATGGTGAAGATGATACAGTCTAGCTCTGGGAAAGTACAGTAAATCTGTTTTGTAGACTTTCCCATCTTAGACTGAACAAAATTAACTTCTTCATTGCTTAAAATATTTTGCATCTGTGAATGTGAACAGCAATTCAGTATACAGATATTTTCCACTTTTTGTGGACTGTGCGTAATAAAGCTGAGAAAAATCACAGGAAAACATTTGTATATAATTTCTTCAAAAAAGCTAGAGTGTTGTTTTATATTTAATGTTTAAAGTTGTTTTGATAGAACTTCATGAACAATTGGACAGAGAAAGTTTTTCAATATATTCTAATTTAAAGCACTAATGGATTTCATTTTCATTTTCAAATATTTTGGCATATTTAATGATGTATTGCAACAGTTTTCATTTTACGGGCTCTCTGTTGAGCCTAAGTGGTACAATATTTCTTTAAGGGCATCCATGTCATCTCAGATATGAGTAAAACAAGAAGTAACCATATCTTTCATACTTTCTAAAATGTGTGTCGGTTAACACATATTCAAGAGATCATTTTTATATCATGGGCTCTGGTTCAGCTCTGCTGCATCAACAGTTTGTTTGCCAACAGTTTGTTTGCCAGAATCAAATCCATCTGGTAGATACATTTTACAGAAGACGTTTTTCATGAGCTAGTACTTGGAACTTATCAGGGGTTTCAAAAATACATATGTCATTCATAGTGAAAGTCACATGGGTTGATGGATCTGATTCATATACTGTAGATGACAGTATAATTTATTTGGTAATGTGTGCAAATTAAATTTGCCATGTGCAAGTGAAGTTTCCAAAAATAGAAAATTGTGCCATGATGACCAATTACAGTATGTGTCTATTGTGCCCATATAAAAGCTGTGATAGGGAGTTTGTCCAACCCTGTCTGTTGATGCAACAGGTTGTTTTCAACAGCCCTTAGATGTCCGATTTGAAATTTAATACTGTAGTATGTTGTATTCAAACAACAGTCTTCATTACTAAATGATTTCATGCAGTTTTTCAGTTTAATAAGAATACTCAGATACCAACAGTTTATGAGCTATTCTTGTCTTTTGTTACAGATTAAGGGAATTTAGCCATTGCGTTTTCCTTCATGTTAATCATAAAAGGTAAGCCCTTTACAATTTGATAACTATTTAATGTAATTTTGCTGTAGTACTGTAAAGGTGCATTTATTAATTGTCCAAAATGTTTTGCCAATCTCCTCAAACAACACAACAGTATTTTGAAATACATTAAAAAGAGTTACTATATAAGTCATTTTACAGTAAAATGTACAAAGAATACAGAATATCCTCCCGCTCAGTTCTTTAACCTTTGCATTTCACATCCTAATGCTTTCAATTCCTAATGCTGACTTGTTTGTTACAGCCCCTCAGCTGTGCAGGGGATCAGGGCACAAAGCTAACAAACGAAGATTAGCTTTCAATCAGCACCTTTTTTGTTAAAAATAATAAATCCTTACACTTATATAGTATCTTTCTGGCAAACAAATGAATTTATTTTTAAAAACTATGTCATTCAATCTGAAAGTATAGTACATAAGAAATATATTAATTTATTTGGTTAACAGAAATGAATAAACACCACGTACTGTACAAGATTCATTACTGATTAAAATCTTACAAAGCACTAAAAAGGTGTTATAATTTATAGAAATTTCAACGTTTTCTTATCAAGGTCACACAAATAAACACATTAAGAGTATCAGACTCTTCTTCTTATACATCTTAGAAAGTTTGTCCTTAAAATTATATTTTTTTTCCTTATAATTTTGTGGCATTCATTTTACTGTGTTACAGACAGATTGTCTCAAAGAAAACCCTTCTTAAACTGTAGGTTAAGCATATGACAGACTGAAAATGGAGATGGATTCTCTTTTAGGTGTTGCAATGGAAGTACTTAATGTCACTCATATTGCCATAAATCTTTCTTCCCAAAAGAATCAGATGATGCCTGTGGTTTATAATTTATTCTAAATAAAATGATAAATCAATGCAGCATAAAGTAACTTATTTGTCACTGAAGTATATAGCAAAAACAAATACTGTAATACATATATTTTCAGCATGGGACTATTGAAATATACAGTATTATCTGAGAGTGTGCATTACATGATAGAAAAGTATAAAACATTCTGGTGATCTGAGTACCTTTTTGAAATTATTGCAAGGCTCTTAGTGTTTTTTTTATATCTGATTAACTGGGTAATCAAAGAATATCATAACACTTTTTGGATATAGAAGATAGTGGGAATAGTGTGTCTCAGGTACAGAAGAATCCTTTTTAAAATTATAATGCTTCCTACTCAACAGAGTTGAATCCAGTCTTTTCTTCATAAAAATACATTATGGACTTCTATTCTCGATTCTGTAGATTTTCAGTTTTCTAAGTTTACACCTGTTGGGTTTAATGTTCAGTGTACTGATTCTTTATCACACAGTGTTTAGAAACTTCATTGTGACTCATAAATATTCCATTGTTCCTGGTGTAATTAAGATGTGTCAGCTGCTAAGTCTAAATTTCTGATATAGATTACTGGTGCATTAAAGTTAAAAAGTCATTTGATATTAAAACACATATAAACAAAATAAAACACAGATTTAGTTCCAGTGAATTTTGCAGCAGTATAATGCAAAAGGACAGTAATAGACAATTCATCATCTCACTGGTGTCTGTAAATATAGGGAATTCTGTAGCTGCTGTGTGATTAACTAATGATGATCTCTAAATACATTAAGTAAAATGATTTGTCTAGATGTTTTGGTTCATAAAAATGTGGCATTCTAAATGTATCTTTTTAAATTTAGAATTATTTTTATATTCAATTTTAGGGATAGCCAAATGCATGTTTGTCACTTCTTGTCTCAGGGAGAATTAGGAAGTGAAGGCAGGCTTCTCCAATCTGCCCAACCTTGAGGCACTCCTCTGTTTACTCTTCACAAGCAACACAGCCCTGTCATTGAGGTTCAGCATTAATTGGAGGTGAGCTGCATCCCTCACTGATTGCATTGCACGTGTAAGTGGCCTGGACGTTGCAGGAAACACTGTATTGCTTAAACTAAGAGAATCCATAACAGCTAATTGTACTGTACTTTATCCTCAGTGGCACTCAGCCAATTGTGCACTGTCACGTGAGCAATGCCAATCACAATCAAGGTGTAATGACCCTGGATCAGATCCTGCTTGTTTTACTGAGTATTGAATCCTGGAAGCCTGTGATGTGCTGATGAACTATCCAGGATATTCTTTATGATGACTCATGGTCAGTGTATTTTCTGATGTTATAAGATCATTCTGTGATAATCAGTGCTTTAGGATAGAGGATCCTTTTTCCTAGTAACCCATACAACTGCTGTTTCTTGATCCAGCTGAGCACTCAGATACCCCATTGAACCCTTATTTGACTTGTTAATAGTTTTTAAGTATTGCTTTTCAACAGCAAAGTTAAAATTTGATCGGAAATAAACCTGTGAATATTTTAAATTGTTAGTTTAGAATATTGAAAACCTGAGTTTTCAATTAAGCAATTAAACTCATCTGGAATAAAAACCAGCAGGTGGGTGTGGTCCTCTGGGACCAGGATTTGAAACGCCTGCTTTCGGATTCAGATGCTTTTGGGTTTGATATCTGTTAACGGATACTGAAGATATACAACCCATCGAGCACTTCTTGGAAGTTCTGGCTTCAGTAATGTCAGATGCTGTTCTACACTACCAAAATCTCATATTTAATAACTGTTGTTGACTGAATTGTCCTGTATATTTCTGAACATCTAGGAGAATCAGTAGTGTGATGTGTTTCAGCAGGAGTCACCATTGGAAGTCTATGTAATGAAATAAATGATCCCCGATCCTTAATTATATTATATATAAAGTATTAAGGGTGTTGTCTAATTTTTTCTGGGTGTGCAGTACATGTATTATAATGCATAGACCTGTGTGGACACATCCTATATACTGTATGTACAGTAGCAGATCATAGGAGAATTGGAGACTGAGTATTGGTGTGAGATCACCAGCTGCTGGAATCCTGCGTGCACTAATAGAAAGGAATGTGTTGTCACCTTGCCAGGTGGTACAGGCCTTTTGGCGAAGAGACAGTGCACTTGAGAGCCAGTAACTGGGAACCAATATCTTAGCTTAGAACACTGCCAACACCATCTACCATTACTACAGTACATATGTAGAATTTAGTTTCTTTTCATTTTTGGCTTAAGAGGATATTTTGATGGTTACACAGAGTTTATACTCATTTCAGAAACATAATGTTATGTCTTCCTCAAAATAATAATTTCAAATAATTTCATTTTTGTCCAAAACACGCTAAAATATAATCTCTAAAATTTTCTTTCAAACCATTTATCAGACTGCAAGACACTTTCTGAAGGCTATTAAATAGTAACTTAATGTAACTTAGTAACTTACTGATGTTAATAATAATGCAGTCTGCTTCTAGGAAACCGTTTTGCAGTCTTGCCCATTTTTGATTGAGCAATATTAACTTCTTCACTGTGGAATGTGGTTCTGTGTGTGTCCAAAAGCAATTCATCAGTAACAAAGATGTATATAGGATGAATTTGACAAGACTGAGAGTTTTGAAATCGCAGGTTTAAAAAAGTTCATTCCAAAGGAAAAATATGTTTTTTTTTATTTTAGTTGCAGCTGAAAATAGAGTTTTGAACCTCAGTGTACAAAAGTGAAAAAGAAAGCTGTGTGCTGAAAACAAGGTTTAAATGATTAACGATCCACTTAAAAGTAACAATACCTTAACATTTACTGTTTATAGTTGTTAATTGTTAAAGCCTAATAGCAAGACTTCATGTACAATTATGAAGTCTTCAAACAAATATGAGCTGCCTTTTGGACTTTATTTTTACAGTTCATCAATTTTAATGTAGGAAAATGGAATATTCCAGTTTAAAGTAAGTGTTTCCTCTTAAAAATAATTGGAACAGTATTTCTTTAAGCCCTAGCATTTGGATTCTGAGTATTGCCTTTGGATTTGGAGTAAAATTACTTTGCTACCATACCTTTCATAGCTGTGTAATGTGTTTCAGTTAACACATAGTCAACAAATCATTTTTATATCGAGGGCTATGGTTCAACTATGCAGCATCAACAGTTTGCCAGGATCAAGTGCATGTCGTACTGTAGATACCTTTTACTGAAGTGTTTTTTATGGTTTGGAACTTGGAACTTCTTATGGGAAGCAAAAAATAAGTATGCCATTCACATGTGTTAATGTATCTGATTCTGGACATCTGACAATATAATTTCCCAATGTGTGTAAATCATTTGCTATGTTAGAAAGTAAATGTTACTTGATACTGTGGAATATCTACTATTGCAATCAAAGATTCCAAAAATAGTAGATAATCCTGCCAGGATGACCAAGGATGTGTCCATAGTCCTCTATAAAAGCTGTAACAGGGACTCTTACCAACCTTTCTGAGAGTCTGTACTTCATTTTTTTTTTTTGCATTAGCACTGAAATGTTTCATAAGAATTCTTAATACTATCTTCTTCATATTAAGCAACACACTTTATTGTAAAAGCAGGAAAGCAGTAAATGAAATGGATTATTTTACTGTATTTCACTGTTATAGGACATTCTTTGGAGCCCTACAAGTGTATTAACTCGTCTTTTTTTTTCCAGGTGATACGACGTCTGGTACCACTCTCTTGGCATTTTCTGGTGCATTTACATCTTGTTAGGTAAGGATTTAAAAACACTTCAACGTGGAATTTTACTGTATGGCCAAAGATGTAAAATGGTGCTAAAAAGATGCACAATATTATTCACAGTTAAAATGGGAGAGTACCATTTAATTAATTTGCAGTGAAATGATTTGGTTAAACAAAGCCTAACTTGGTTCATTTCAAATGAACTGCAAAGTGCAAATTTATTTGATAATCACATATTGACAGGATTAACTTAGTCACTTATTTGGTCCTTCTGTTTGATGTCATATCCTTATCTGGTTTATCCCTGTTCATAGCTAAGTTATGTTTGTAAGTGGCAAAATGTTTTGGTTACATGTGTTTTGTTTTTTTCATGCCAATCTAAAAGTACAATGAATTTGTCCACAGAGTATGAATTTGTCCCTTATTTGTTTGATATAAAGGTCTAAGTGGTGGATCACTCCTGTGGAAGTGGACTCAAGTGCACACTGTTACTGAATCTGCCAGCAGGGGGCTCCTAGGACTCTTCTAGGACCAGGATAGACTTTGTAAGTTCACCCGGTGTAAATGTTTCACTAATAATATAATTGTAATTTTCTGGAATGTGGGACTTGAGTATTTAAAGGTGTCATTGTCTTACAGGCACAGTTGTAAGAATTCATTGCTTTTTTTCAGCACTTACAGGTCTTCCTGAGTTGGGCATCTTTCACATTCCGCTTGTTTCAGCAAGTTAAGGCTGAATTTGGGGGGGAATTAAAATGAAAATGGTGGTGGATTATTTGATAGACTATTCCACTAGTAATATAGTATAAGGGTTCCAAGCTATCCCCATTTGCTTGGTCAGTGTGCTGAGTTGGGCTTAATTCCTCTGATTGAGCAAATCTTTACCCTTCCATAGTATTTACTGTAGATAGGCATTGATAAAAGACATCAGGTGTATACTGCATTTTTTGCACTGATAATTAGAATAATACTGTACCAACCTCGTGAGACTCTAGTGTTACAAAAATTTTGGAATCAAATTTTGTTTCTTGGTATGCATCAGATTACAATTTACTGTACAGTATATTGTGCATTATTATTATTTTAGTTATGGATTTTTAGTTCACTTTAGTTTATTTGAATTGTATTTTCATGAGTGCGTTTTATTACTAGTAACCATACAGATTGGATGATGGGAGTAGGTGTGAGGTGGGCTCAGAGTGGGCTGAAAAAAGAGTTCTGGAAAAAGACTGTGTCGCTGCAGCAGTACATCAAGGAATTGTCACGACCGCTAACCTGCCCAGACCAGCCCACTAGAGAGCTAACCAGAGCCAGCAGCGGGGCGGTAATTACAAGCGCCGCCGCACGTGTTAACTCGGCACCAGACGCCCTTCCGTGCGGCAGGCAGCAGTACTTAAGCCATTCAAACCCGCTTCTTGTTGCTAGGAATTGAGTCTACTCTTTGAGAGCTTTATCTGGCGTTTATGCGTTTATGCGTTTATGCGTTTATGCGTTTATGCGTTTATGCGTTTATGCGTTTATGCGTTTATGCGTTTATGCGTTTATGCGGTACTTCGCATTTTTTTTTCTGGATACTGGACTCCCCTTTTGCCTCTCGATCTTGGACCTTGCCTTTCGATTCGGGTTGTTTGCCTCTCTTTGTACTCTCTTTTTTGAACCACCTTCCTCCGTTTTGACCACGGTCTCGCCTGATGTTCTGGATTGTTTCCCTGCCTCGACACCTACCTACACCTGCGTCTGCACAGGATCCACATACAGTATCTCTTCATTGGGAATTCCTTACAGGAATATTCTCTCTCTTCCCCCCTCTTTCCATCTTCAGGTTTGCTATTTCTGTTAGCACACAAAACCCTAAAAGAGTACTTGGACACACCATCAGATAGGGGATTCATTGCTGAAACAGTTTAGAATTTATGGTATAGACAAGTGGCATTACAAACAACTATTGTAACTATTTAGAACCAAGATTACTAATGTTTATATGCAAAGACTGAATAAAGCACAGTGAACTGATTGAGAAGGACCAGGAACACTAGACTGCAAGGCTTTATTTCATAACAGTTGGTACTGAGAAAGACCTCTTTCCTATTCTATGAAAGCAGTCAGTTAAAATCAGAATCTCAGTCTTGTAACAATCACTGTGTGAAGTCTGCTTCACATTCAACTTCCATATCACTTATGATTTGACTTAATTGTCAGAACTGAACACTAAAAGCATTGAGTCAGTGACATTCATCATAGTAGACATAGTGGAAATTCTCTTTTAAGTTAATAACACAACAGTCGTAAGGTTTGGTAGAGATACAGCTGAGCTATTTTATTTCAAAGATGTGTTTAACACAGTAGATACAGTACTACACATATAAATTCATATTTTATGAATTTCTGAATCAGAAGAGCTCTTTCATCTTCATTCAGCTGCTTCTTTACCCTGTTGAAAGTAAACAGAATTAAATGTTAATACTTGTTTAACAATAAATGTTTCACTGAGCTAGAAAATCAGATACATTTTAATGACAAACAGTTCCAAAAAAAGGTATGGAAGCTCAATTGGATGTATGGTTTTCTTAAAAACACATTTGACAAACTTTAGAACAGTGTGATCAGTTGTCATTGGTTGAAAGAAATCATGGTGTTTTGACTAACAAAGACCACTGCTCAGACTGCACACCATATGAACAGGTCTAAAGTCTTCAATTGGTGCAATCTCTACCAATTGTGTGTGGAAAAGGAGTTGAGCATGGCTAAACATTGCCAAGATCAGTTTTTTTTAAGTTATTTATGGCTCCAACTCCAAACCCTGTAGATGCTTGGGTGGCTGTGGACTTTATTTGATCGTTTTATCAGTTATCAGTTAGGACGAAAAAAGTGTTGACTTTTTGTTATTTGGCCAATTGGCTTTCAGTATGAAAAAGTAAACACCTTTAAGCTCTTCTTTGCTGCTACAAGAGTGGATGGTTTTAGAGGAAAAAATGAATTAGGGATGAAAACTGATGATAGTATTTTAGGGTTTGTGTTTCACAGTTGTTAAAAGAAGAACAGTGTCTTCAGTATAGGAAACAACTCTACGTGTGGGAGGGAAACAAATGTCAATGAGGCCATACAGTATAATGTGTGCTGAGCTGCTGATTTTTCACAATTCTATAGAAAACACACCCTTTTTATAGAGGTCACACTTTTTTACACTCATTCTAGAATTTTCACAAAATGCACACTAAATACTGGAAAGTACATCTAAACTGTATACTTCAAAATAATATATATGATTTTGAAGTCATTCATCCCTCTATCAAGACTTCAGAAGATACAAACATCCTTTGTTTTCTTTTTAAGCATTCAGGCTCTCGAGCAATAAATACCTTTTAATGTAAAACTTGTTCTGAAGTTCTATGAAATTCAGACATACCCTAAATCAACTCTTAATAACAGATCTTTCAGATACACCAAGAATTTCAATTTACCTTGGAGCCCATGTCACGGCTCCTGGCTCTCAGCTTGTTAACCTGGCCCTCAGCAATATCAGCACGTTCCTCAGCTTCTTCCAGCTCATGCTGCACCTTCCTGAACTTGGAGAGATGGGAGTTGGCCTGTTCCTCCTGAAATTGAAAAAGATGTATTTGAAATATAATGTTGTAATCAGTGATGTAGGAAAGTAAGTAATCAAAGATTGTAAAAACCATGGCTTACAGCTTCCTCAGCCTGTCTCTTATAAGCCTTCACTTTCAATTGCAGCTTGTCGACCAGATCCTGGAGTCGGTTCACATTCTTCTTGTCCTCTTCAGACTGTAGAGAAGAAAACATCATAATTTTCAAAAGTGACTTACTGTACTGATATGTACCTTTATGTTAAAGAAGATCCAGTATATCAGTATGTTACCTGGTAGGTGAGCTCCTTGACTCTTCTCTCATATTTTCGGACGCCTTTAATGGCCTCAGCTCCACGTCTTTGTTCAGCTTCAAGTTCATTTTCCAGCTCACGCACCTACAAATCCAATCAAATGTGAAAACAAGTCTTTTCTCTGTGTTTGTATAAAATGGACCCTGTTCATCCCACCCAGATTACCCTGGCCTCCAGCTTCTGGAGCTGTTTCTTTCCACCCTTCATTGCCAGCTGCTCAGCTTCATCCAGACGGTGCTGCAGGTCCTTCACTGTGACCTCCAGGTTCTTCTTCATTCTCTCCAGGTGAGCGCTGGTGTCCTGCTCCTTCTTCAGCTCCTCTGCCATCATAGCAGCCTGAAATGTACCAGAAGTGTACTTTTAAGTATGTAATCTCTTATGGTTATCCAGTTTTGTAAGCAAGAAAAAAATATTAAAATTCAGCTGGAAATAGCAATACTTTGTATAACTCACATCGGTGATAGCTTTCTTGGCCTTTTCTTCTGCATTTCTTGCTTCCTGGATGGTATCATCAACTTCACCTTGGAGCTGAGCAATGTCACTCTCAAGCTTCTTCTTGGTGTTGATCAAGCTGGTATTCTGAGACAATTAGATTATTTCTAGTAAGCGTCAATATAGTCCAAATACCACCTTCACTGTCAGTTAAAATATTATTTTGTGTATTGGTTTAAGAGCTTTATTTAAATAATTAAAAATAATTGTTATAAAAAATAGTCATTATTATGAAATTAAAGATTAACGTTTGATAAAGAACTTTTAATTTTGTCACCTGGGAGTGCAGGAGTTGGACACGCTCACTGGCATCAATCAGTTCCTGCTCAGCCACTTTGCGGCCTCTCTCAGTCTGTTCCAGGGCAACCCTCAGTTCCTCAATCTCAGCCTGCATCAGGTTGTTCCTGCGCTCCACCATGGCAACCTGTTCCTTCATGTCCTCCTGTCCTCTAAGGGCATCATCCAGGTGCAGCTGGGCATCCTGATAAAAGCAAAACGCCAGCATAACCATCAAATGATCCTTAAAAATAAAAGAGCATGAATGTTTATGGTTTAGGGTTAAATCTTCAGTACCTTGAGTTGTCCTTGGACATTCCTTAGTTGTTTCTGGGCTTCAGCAGCCTGGCGATTGGAATGGCTCAGCTGAATTTCCATCTCGTTGAGATCTCCTTCCATTTTCTTCTTAATTCTTAGGGCATCATTTCTGCTCCTAATCTCTGCATCAAGAGAACTCTGCATGGTGTCCACAATCCTCTGGTTGTTTCTCTTCATTTGCTCAATTTCCTCATCCTTCTCAGCAATCTTTCTGTCCACTTCAGACTTGATTTGGTTCAATTCCAGTTGGACACGAAGGATCTTTGACTCCTCATGCTCCAGTGATGCCTGTTATTTAAAGAATTAACAATTTTTGAATTTGTATGTAGACATCTTGGAAGGCAATTCAGTTTTAAAACACAAATAGTCTATGTCTCTAAACACAAAGAATTGAGAAGTTTCTGGTTACAAGCCTGTTCAGTAAAACATGTGTATACTTGGTCTGCTTCATTATGGGTAATTAATGTTAAACAGTTTTTATGAAGAAGTTTTTTTCAAAATATAATTTATGAAAATACATGCATTTTTGTGTACACAATCCAAACCCCTGTAAATAAAAATGGTAGATTGTAAAGTAATTCTGGCTTTATGCTCAAAATTGTTTTGTTTTTCATCTTTTGATCAATTGACATAAATTGACAAAAGTTTCTCATTTTTAGCCATAATAATCTATTACCTTGATTTGTTTTTTTTGTGACATTGGGAAAGTCCTTTTTATTGAAAGAATGGAAGACAAGTTTTAAGGCGATGTGCACATTTTAAAACTTCAATATAAAAACATTGACGTCTGAAACACCTGTAGATGTCATTTATACTTAAATCTATTAAATCCATTAGATGTATTACCTCAGCTTCTTCCAGTGCAGTTTGAATTTCAGTCTTTTCTGTTTCCACCTGTTTCTTTGCTTTTTCCAGTTCATGAATGGTCTTTCCAGTCTCACCAATCTGTTCAGTGAGGTCTGAGATCTCCTCTGTAATAAAGGCAAATGGAAAGCACTATAACACAAATGTCGACACTGAATTGTAAAAAAAAGAATGGTCAGAAATAGTTGTAAAAAGTAACAGAAAACAGATTAAATACAGGTGGTCACTTACCTGAAAGACACAAATTATAAAATATACATTGAAATTCACATTTACAATACACTAATTGTTTCATATCTTAAAAATAATATATACTGAAAGGTTATGTTTAAATATGTTTAATACCAATAGGTTCTTCCATTTTTGTACTTACGCTGCAAGTTCTTGTTCTCCCGTTTGAGGGTCTCAAGATGGTCCAGAGCCTCTTCATAGGAGTTCTTCATCTTGAAGACCTCAGTGCTGAGAGAGCGAGCTTCTTTCTGTGCAGCTTCCAGCTCAGCCTGGCCTTCCTCAAACTTCTGCTTCCATTCTGCCAGAACCTGAAAAAAAGAATTGCAGAAATATGAACTACAGTAGTATATCAGACACTTACTCATGAGGATTGAGGTGTCTTATTTTAAACTTATTGAACTGTTTTTTGCACTTCTATATGAATTGCTTCTTCACCTTGTCAAAGTTTCTCTGCTTCTTGTCAAGGTTAGCAGCCTGAGCATTTGCTCTCTCCACATCAATCATGAGGTCCTCCACTTCACCCTGAAGTCTCTGCTTGGTCTTTTCCAGAGAGCCACACTTGGAGTTCACAGCCTCAATTTGTTCCTCAGCATCTTGGAGCCGCTGGGCAAGCTTTTTCCTGTGGAAAGTGATGATTTTTAGAATTTGTTCAATTATTTTAGATCTCACAGGAAAGCACTCAGTTTAACAGTAGAAATAATGCAGTTACTTGGCCTCCTCAAGCTCCTCAGTGCGCTGGATGGCGTCAGTCTCGTATTTTGTCCTCCACTGAGCCACTTCACTGTTGGCCTTGGACATTGAGCGCTGCAGCTCAGCCTTGGCCTCCTGCTCCTCCTCAAATTGCTCCCGGAGCAGGTCGCAGTCATGGCGGGCAGACTGGAGACCATGAGCCAGGGCATTCTTAGCCTTGAAAAGATGTAGAACAATTAAAATCATATGCTTTCATGATGTGGCGATTACTTTTGTTCGTTTCAGACACTAACTTGCATTGTGTTTGTGTCCTTGTTAATGTACAATAGTTAGTAATAAATACAGCTGAACAAATACATCTGACTTTTCATTTTTGCATTATATTTGAAATATGGCTACTTACTTTTATTTCTTCCTCCAGCTGCCTCTTCATCTCCTCAGTTTGCTGAGTGAAGGCCTGTTTACCTCTTGTGAGCTGGGAAACCAGAGCTTCTTTCTCTTCCAACTGACGAACAAACTCACCTTTAGAAAAACAAAACAAACTGAACTTTTAATTATTCATGTAGCAAAAACAAAAAGATTGAATCATTATTACATACAGAATAAGGCATACCATTTTCTGTCTGAAGTCTTGCTTTTTGTGCGCTAATGTCATTAATCTGACGTAGATTTTCATCACTCTTTGTCTTCAGTTCACTCAGTTGGTCCTCCAGGGTACGGCACATCTTCTCCAGATTAGCCTGTTGTAAAATAAAATTCATTCCTTGTAGTTAAAACAGTAATAATCTTTACATATAGTTTGCATATGTGGTAGAAATTTACATTTACCTTAGCCTTGGCTACTACTTCCATGTTGCTGGAAAGGTCATCGATTTCCATTTTGTACTCGCTCTTCTCCTTCTCCAGCTTCTGTTTGACTCTCTGCAGGTTGTCAATCTGCTCCCCTAATTCTGCCACACTGTCCGCCTGCTTCTTGCGGAGAGCTGCTGCGGTGGCTTCATGCTGCAGAGTGGCCTCTTCAAGGTCACGGCGGAGCTTCTGGAACTCAGCTTCACGTTTCTTGTTCATCTCAATCTGGGCAGAAGTTGCTCCTCCAGCTTCTTCAAGTCTTTCACTGATCTCCTCAAGTTCCCTGGAGAGATCAGACCTCTGCTTCTCAACCTTGGCCCGAGCAGCACGTTCAGCCTCAATTTCCTCTTCAAGCTCCTCAATACGAGCCTATGGAATATGGAATAATATGAAAATGTCCAGGGTGAAGTTGACATTAAGCAGTACAAACAGATCAGATTATCTTAGTACCTGGAGCTCCTTAATCTTCTTCTGCAGTTGGGCACCCAGAGCTTGTTCATCCTCAATCTTGCTGAGGAACTGGCTTATTTCAAAGTCCTTCCTGTGAAGTACAAAGGATATTTCCAGTACGTTTGTATATTAAAAGCATCTTCAAATTTAAAATATCTTTAATATACTTTGACAAAGTCTTACTTCTTAATCTTCTCCTCTGATTGCTGCTTGTCATTTTCCAGATCCATGACGGTTTCTTGAGAGAGTTTCAGATCACCCTCCATCTTCCTCTTGGCTCTCTCCAGGTCCATCCGGAGTTTCTTTTCTTGTTCCAGTGAACCTTCAAGCTAGAATATTTGACAAACTATTAAATTTAGTTCAAGCTGTCTGAATATATGGACAGTTTGTATTAGGATGTGTCACTTACATCATCAACTTGCTGTTCAAGCTTTGTCTTGGCTTTAGACAGAGTGTTGACTTTGTCTTCCTCTGCTTGCAGATCATCAAGGGTCTGTTGATGAGCCTCTTGGAGGGCTTTCTTCTCCTTGGTTAGCTTGGCAATGCTTTCATCCTGACTGGCCATCTCTTCTGTCAGGTTTTTAACCTAGTTTTAGGTGAAAAACAGAAGAGAGGAGTTAAATGTTTTATCATACCATTATGCTACCATACCATACCATCTAACCATTATTAGTAGTTAGAAATTTTAGACAGTTTGAAAGCAAACCTTATTTTCAGTGGCATGTTTCTCCTTCTCCACTTTGGCCAAGGTGAGCTCTAAGTCATCAATATCTTTCTTGAGCTCAGAGCACTCATCCTCCAGTTTCCTCTTCTTGGCTGTCAGTTCAGCATTCATTTCCTCTTCATCCTCCAGTCTCTCTGATATCTCTTTCACTTTGGCCTCAAGCTGGATTTTGTTTTTGATCAGCCCCTCACACCTTTCTTCAGCATCTGAGAGACCCTCCATTTCCTGTTGATATTTATTTGAATCTTAATATTTACTTTCAGTACATATGTATATTCTCTCTATTCATTGTAGGTTTCATTTCACACCTCTCTTCACCTATACTGACTTCACACTACCTGATTGGCCACTCTGTCGGTACCCTGCTCCCGCCTGCTGCCCCTCCTCTCTCCCATCTTTTGTTCTCCAATGCTACATTACCTTTGCTTAGTGCCCTGTCTTTCTCACACCTGAAGAAGGCTTTGTGTTTTCTTCCTTCTCTTTTCAGCATGGAATAAACCTATTACTTGTTCATGTGTAAATTCCTCCTTATTTCATTAAGAAGGTAAAAATCAAAGTTTATAAATATACTTGTTAAATAAAATTACATATTTTTCAGCAATAGCTAAATACAGTACTATTATTTAGTATTTCAGAATGGAAAGGTAGTGCTTACAGACTGCACTTGTAACTGCAGGTCATTCTTCTCCTGCAGCAGAGAAACCATTTTCTCCTCAAGCTCCTTTCTCTTGGCTTCTGCCTTTGCCAGGTCTTCCTTGCACTTGGCAAACTCTTCCTTCATGTTGGCCATCTCCTTCTCAGCCTCTGCACTCTTCAGAAGAGGCTTGATCTTGAAGTACAGCTTCATCCATGGCCAGTGTTTCACATTCATGAATGAGCGGATGTTGTACTGGATGGTGTAAATTGACTCTCTGTATGAATAAAATTACATTTAATAAAATCCACAATGGTTCTTCAGATCTAAGTTGTCAGAGGAGGTGGGTGACATTGTAGTAGTGCAATCTGAACTGGATTCGTTTGAAATTATTAAATTTGAAATAATCTTTTAACATTGCGTATTGCTTAGTTACTGATGCTGCTGTCTGGAATTTGCTCTGGAATTTCATTTTGTTCTACAGATAAAAGTTTATAAGCCAAAAGTAACATTTGATTTGATTTGATTTGAGAACACTTTTCATCCACTACTGAAATGTACTGCAGCTGCTGTTGTGCAACAGCCTTCCCACCACACAGCAGGTGAAGAAGTCCAAATTACTTCGCCAGTTTTATTAAGTTTACATTGTACAAAACCAGAGGAGAATTAGGTGAAGACACTGGTGTTCATACTTCTAAACCTAAAAAAAACAGGAGTTCTTTATAGACCAATTATTCCGGACCTCCGTCTCATCTAATGATTGGTACATCCTACAATATTCTGCTCAATGAGCACAATAGTGTATTGATTTGGAAATTGTGTTCCTAGGATTTAGTACCAATTTGTCATCAATCAACACAACTTTCAGCAGAAGCACAACTTTTTTATAGATCTCTGATCACAAAGCTTCCTTAGCTTTTGAGATTTGACTAGACAAGGCTAGGAAATAGTTCAAAGTTTAAAGTAGTGCCATCAATCTTTATATAAAAATGAGCCTGCTATTTACAATTTTTCTGTATAGTTTTGGATATTTATAATCTCTTAATTATATTTTATGGCCAGCAGCCATATCACCCTGCAACTCACAACTGGCAACACATTGAAGCTAAGCAGGTGTCAGGACCTGGATGGGAGACCTCCTAGAAAAAACCTAAAGCTCCTGCGGGAAAGGGTGTTAGTGGGGCCAACAGGGGGTGCTCACCCTGCAGCCTGTGTGGGACCTAATGGCCCAGTATAGTGATGGGGAAAATATACTGTAAAAAAGGCGCTGTCCTTTGGATGAGATATAAAACGAGGTCCTGACTCTCTGTGGTCATTAAAAATCCCAGGGCGTTTCTCAAAAAGAGTAGGGGTGTAATCCCAGCATCCTGGGCAAGTTTCCCATTGGCCCTTACCAATCATGACCTCCTAATAATCCCCATCTATGAATTGGCTTCATTACACTGTTCTCCTCCCCTCTAATAGCTGATGTGTGGTGAGCGTTCTGGTGCAATCTGGCTGCCGTCACATCATCCAGGTGGATGCTGCACATTGCTGGTGGTGGAGGGGACCTGTAAAGTGCTTTGAGTGGAGTGTCCAGAAAAGTGCTATGTAAGTGTAAGCAGTTAATTAAGGTTTTTATGGTGGTAATTGTTATTGAAATCTTACCTCCTTTCCATCATCTTCACAAATTCCTTTCTCATGAGGTACCCACGGCACAGAGCCTGAGTACAAGTGATGAGGGCAGCTAGTTTCTCATCTCTCATCTCCTCAAGAGTACCCAGCAGACCAGCTTTGAAGAATACCTGGAGACAAGGGAAACAAAAGATCCAATTGGTGATCAGACTAAATAACAAATTCCACCATTACAAAATTCAAAAATTACTGAAACTGAATAATTTTTTGTCATATTTCTCATTTCTCAATTATGTACTGTCAATGTTCAAATTAATAAGTAATTTTCCATCTCTTTTTTCTTCATTCTCTGTACATCTCATTTTTTTGTTGTAGTATTAGCTGTGGCATGATGAACAAGTGAATAGGTACTATGGACTAATTTCCTTCTATTTGTGCTGTTTTAACCCTACCTTAGTGTGCCCAAATTTATATTGAGTGTGGTCGACATCAATTTATCCCAAGAGCTTCTCCGAAGCCTTCTTGCTGTCAATGAACTGACCCTCTGGGATGGCACTGGCATTCAGAACTTTGTATCTTTCAGAAAGTTAGACAAAATTAAAATAACATGACATTTACTAACATGCTTGAATGTTTACATGCATATATCCACATACTGTATGACATGAGTTTAAAACTTTATGGTACCTTTGCTTGAAGTCTCCATACAGGATTCTACTTGGGAATCCTTTCCTACAAATTCTGATACCTTCCAGTACACCATTACACCTCAGCTGGTGGATAACCAGGAAGTTCTCCATAAGACCTAAAAAAATGAAATATTAACTGACCCTTAGTTTAAAAAACGTGTTGAAAAGCAACATGTTACTTAAATACTCTAGTGGTATTCATTTGAAAGCACATTCACAGTACCTGGTGTCTTAGATTCATTTGGAATCAGGCATCGCACAAAGTGAGGATGGGTGCTTCGTAGGTTGGTCATCAGCTTGCCCAAGTTCTCCTGTAGAGTAATAGAAAGATACTTGCAATAACACATAAATTGTTTGATTGTAGATATCATAAGAAGTGCAGTATGTTTAAAGACATTACCTCTGAATTAAAAAGAATGTGTATTTTTATTGAAGGGAACTGCTGTTTTAAAATTCATTCAAGAATGTTTGCTTAAAAATACCTTACCCTGAAGAGAGCAGACACAGTCTGGAAAGAACCACCCTTCTTCTTGCCTCCCTTCTTTCCACCAGACTCTTTAGAAAGTACATGTTTAAAAGATTAGATTTCATAGAAAGTTCTTGAAATACAATTCTGCCCCTTTAAAAGTTGTAAATGTTTTTAAGAAAAACAAATTTTAAAATAAAATCATACCAGCTTCTGTGGAGGAAAAGCTGGCATAGAGTAAAGCCAGCAGTTTGACGGAGGATTTCTGGTACAGCTGCACAACAGACTCATTCAGGGGGTCCTTGTTCTTGTCCAGCCAGCCACTGACGTTGTAGTCCACTGTGCCTGCGTAGTGCACTAGGGAGAAGTGGGCCTCAGCCTTGCCTTTGGCAGGTTTGGGCTTCTGGAAGCAGTTGGTCTTGCCAAGATGCTGGTCATAGAGCTTGTTCTTGAAGGTTGTGTCTGAGGCCTTGGGGAACATGCACTCCTCTTCAAGGATGGAGAAGATTCCCATTGGCTGTTCAGACAAATTATATCAGATGATATGGATAACAAAACTTAGTCCATATGATCAAATATGGATAATATAGATGGCAAAACTCAGTATCATCTTGAATTGCATCAATAATCATACAAACCTTCTCAATGAGCTCAATGCAGGCAGCCAAGTCCATACCAAAGTCAATGAACTCCCACTCAATTCCCTCTTTCTTGTACTCTTCTTGTTCCAGTACAAACATGTGGTGATTGAAGAACTGTTGCAGCTTCTCATTGGTGAAGTTGATGCACAGCTGTTCCAAGCTGTTAAACTGTGCAGATAAATACAACAGTGCTTAAAACATCAGGTGTCATACATACATGGTACTGTATGTACTGTATCCAAGAAGTATTGATAAGTTAATAGTATGTAAATTTATATAATGTTTAATGAGTTAAGATCTGCAATTCCATCTTTTGTTGTCAGTAATGGTGCTGAATATTAGATTTCAACATTTCAAATGCTATTTTTTAAGTAAAACAGTATGCATTAGAAAATATTACTTACATCAAAGATCTCAAATCCTGCAATATCCAGGACACCAATGAAGAACTGTCTTGGCTGTTTAGTGTCCAACATCTGGTTAATGCGGATAACCATCCACAAGAACATCTTCTCATACACAGACTTAGCCAGAGCACCAACTGCATTGTTGACCTAGTAAAGGAATTAATTGTAAAAAAATCATATGATAAATAATTGAAATATTGAAAAATAAATTGTACTAAATATGCATTTAAAAACAAATTGAAATTAATATTTCAAAACACCAATATTTCAATAAGTAAAAGTCTAAATACAATACCTGCTGAACAGTCTGCCCCTTGGTCACAAACTCATTCCCCACTTTTACTCTTGGGTAGCACAGGGCTTTGAGCAGGTCTGCTGAGTTCAGGCCCATGAGATAAGCAATTTTGTCTGCCACTGAAATAAAAAAACAAGGTAACTGGTATTTGTAATGGGTTCTTTTGGTAGAAGCACAACCACATGTTTTCCACAAAACCTTATCTACCATGCACATCAAGTCCTTGTCAGAGAATGAAGACAGAAGTGTGAAAGTTCTGTTGAAGAATGTGTTTAAGAATCCACAGTAAAATGCAAAAATAGTACTTCAGAATGAAATTTGATAATATAATCTAGTAAAATACAAAATAATTCATGCATGGTGTCAGATGCTTCATGCATTGTTTTAGGTAGGACATTTGTCCTAGGAGTAATCAAGGAAAGCTATGTTCATTAAGTTTTCTTTTGTCCGTGATTAACAACAAAGACAAGCACAAGGACTACCCAGCTCATTCTCTGAGACATGTAGTTAATAGTGGCTGCTGTAGAACTGAGGTTTAGTACCGGCTTCAAATTGGTTAAAGAAATGCAAAAAATATTTTTATTAATATTTACCATTTCTTATATGTGAGATTACTTTTTACATAATAAGATAATTGGTAACTTTATTCAAACTTTAAAGGAAATATTTTATTAACAGTATATGTGTGTATTTTTCAGTGTATTGAGAGAGATATACAGCATTTAAAAAGCATGCACAGCTTACCCTCAGTGCCATCAGGCTCGGCCTGCTCCTCTCGCTGTTTCTGCTTAAACTTCAAATTGCCATGGTGCATCACAGCTCCTGTCAGCTTGTAGATACCATTTTTTTCTTCTGGAGTGAACCCCAGGATATCAATAGCAGTCTGAATAATTGCACATGTTCCACGTTAGAAAATATATATTTCTCAACACATATATAACAGTGAACACATTATTACTTAATCAATGCAACTTACATCTGTAGCAACCAGCTCCTCCTTGTCATCAATGCTGGCCACACTGATCTGACCCATGCTGATCATAGGGAAGTCATAGGGGTTGGTGGTGATAAGGAGCATTTCTGTAAGAGAAAAAAGAAACAAAAACAGTCTAAATACAGTGCACTAACTAATGTTATATTGAAGTGATCACTGGAAAAGTCAGTTTTCACCCACCTATGAGCTCTGGTTTGTGGTTGGTCATTATCTGGTAAAAGATGTGGTAGCTCCTTTCATCTGACAACTGGAATGTTACTCTGGACTTCTCCAGCAAATCTGTGAAATAATAGAAGTAAAAATATATATTTTACAATTCTGAAGAGATATGGGAGTAAGCTAAATGTTTGTGAACTACTGAGAATTAAAATAACTCACAAGTCTCAATGTCAGCAGAAGCCAGTTTTCCTGAGGTTCCAAAATGAATTCTGATGAATTTACCCTATTGATTATGCAAATAATACATATTAGAAAACTAAAATATTTGACAAATGAACTGGTACTGTGTGAGACTAATAGAAGACTAACTCACAAAGCGAGAGGAGTTGTCATTCCTCACTGTCTTGGCATTTCCAAAAGCCTCCAGCAGAGGGTTGGCTGAAATGATTTGATCCTCCAGAGTTCCCTGCAAAGGACATGGCATCATCACTCAGTGGGTTACAGTTAAGATCTCTTTAGCTGTTCCTGATCCATTAGCAGTGTTGTCTAACCTGCATTTTGCCAGAGGTTTGCTCTTTCTTCTTTTCCCCAATTGCTGCGATTGTGGCAAAGTACTGGATGACACGTTTCGTGTTCACAGTCTTTCCAGCACCAGATTCTCCACTGAGGATAAATAGAGGTTTATTTAAAAGAAAAGAAAATAAGAAGATGCAATATTTTTCTAAAATGTGATAGAATGCATTACTTACGTGATGAGGATAGACTGGTTTTCCCTATCTGTAAAAAAGTATTATTTAAATTTGTTATAAAGTTTGAAAAAACTGTTTAACAAGTAAACCTACTGTATTTTAATAACTGCAAGATTTAAGTACTTATGTACCTGTGAGCATGTTCTGATAGGCGTTATCAGAGACAGAGAAGATGTGTGGCGGAGCCTCCATGCGCTTTTTGCCTCTGTAGGCTGCCACCACCTCAGGGTTGTACACTGGGAGCCACTTGTAGGGGTTCACAGTCACACAGAACAGCCCAGAGTAGGTCTGAAATAGTGGGAGTCAACATTAAACCACATATAAATCATTATTAATTAATGTAGAATGCTTTGAGTCTTATTCAAACACTTACGTAAATCATCCATGCTGCATAACGCTCTTTGAGGTTATACAGCACAGAGGCTTCATTGAGGTGAGTCATCATGGCCATGTCCTCAATTTTATCGAACTTGGGAGGGTTCATTGGGAAGACTTCATCCTCCTTAACTGTTAATGTCTGAAAAGTCAGATGTTCATTCATAATTAATACAGTAGATTAAGTAAAAACCTTGAGATTTCCATTACTCTTGCTAGGTGTTACTTACTTGCCCACCCTCAGTTTTGACGGTAGCTTTGCCCCCTTCCTTACTCTGGAGGATGCCTTTGAGGTACAGCTCCTTGGGTTCAGACACAAAAACTGCGGTTTTGGCATCAAAGGGTTTGTTTTGTGCCTCAATTCTCTCCTTCTCTGGCTTCCGGAGGTATATGGCAGCTGGGCCAAATACCGCCATCTCTGCATCGGTACTCATGGTGGCAGTTTATTCTGTGTTAAAAAAGCACAATTAGCATGTTGATGCAGCAAGTCATTTCTTAATTATCAGTTGCAATATTTTCTTGAAATTCAGTCTTTCGTCCGTTTCAAATGGAGAAAACAATGGATTTAGGATTATTAAAATTATCTAGAGTTCTTGCATCCTATGTGATAACGTTAAGATAGTATTTGCCTACATTTTGTTTTTTGCTCTACTAAAAAAGTCCTATAAAATATTTCATAATACTGTATGCAAACTCTTTAGTGGACAGTGTGAACTGTGTGAAGATATCAGAGCTGCAATGTAATATTGTCCAATCATAATTGTGTACATTTTAATTCCAGCTAAGCTCTTAACTACTTACAGTAAATCAGCTCATTATTGGCCTGATTTAACCAGTTCAACAGTTTCACTTAGCACTTCAAGCTAGGATCAGGACTGGACATCCCTCTTACAATTACATTTTTTTTAAATGATTGTTTTGTATGTTGGTCTACTTAATTTCCTGCTGTCTGTGCTAAAGTTAGCTTTCTGCTAAACAAAAACAAAAACACAGATTCCTTACCTCTCTTTCTAGTCAGCACAGGGAAAAGGTTTAATACTCCGCAGCACTGGAAAAAAGAAAACTTTTGAATTATCCCTTCTTTTAATTCATTTTTAAATGTCAATCTCTGTATGGACGACAAGCACTAATAATGCTAAACTGTCAGAAGTAAGAGAAAATAAATTTGATCGAAAACCCCCTTTGTGTGGTTGAATGAATTGTGGAAAACAGTGTCATTCGAAAGCTACTGTATAAAACCAATCTGAAAGGTGTGTGAACCTTTGTTCACAGTTGTGGATAGAACTGCTTTCATTTTTCTTTCTTTGTTTCTATTACTGTAAATGTATTCCATGTGTAAATACAAAAACAACCACAGTAGCTTACCACTAGTTGGATTGTGACAGGCTTCCCACTGATGGGAGAGCCTCACTGACTCTCCTTTTATTGAGCTCATTCTGTCACTCAAGCAAGCGTGCTCACTGTATTTGGTCATGAAATTCTGTACTCTTGTCAGATATGCATTGTCCATTTCTATCTAGCATGTACTGTAAATTTGGATCAGATTTTTCAAGAGACTTGTATAATATATTCCATTTATAATATTGCTGGGTTACATGAAATAAACTTTTTATTCTTTCAATTTTCTCACAGCACATCTAGATGCTTATACTTTGAATTTAGATTAAAAATTTACTCATCATCTCAGAAGAGCTCTTGTTTATTTGAATTTTGTGATAATCGTTTCTTGTAAAACTTTCCAGGGACAGTGTAAAATATGGACACTAAACTATGGTGCTGCATCACATGTATTAAAGAGGTTTGTCTGTAGGTGTCCCCTATAGTTCATAAATAAATGCTTGGGACTGAAATATCTGATGACAGTTTCAAAGCTTTACATTGTTTTAACATAATGAATATCTTTCACTTGGATAGTCCTGCCTGTACATTTTACAAGAGTGAATTTGTGCTTTAAAACAAGTTTTTGTTTGAAAATAAAAACGTACACTAAGTATATTAAATACATCTCACATTTTCAATTTGGAAAAGAAAATAAGTAACAGCCCCAATGTGAGCTTCTAATGAATTTATTTGTCTTAATAGTCATATTGCTAAAATGCAGGAATAAGCAAAGTTAGTATCATCATCCTTTGAACTGCATCAGAACAGACAGTCCTGTCAAGCTAATTTACAACTGCTTGTAAACCCAAAATACCTACAGAGAGACTTTACAAGGTATTAGAAAATGGTGTCAGATTTTAAATTCCAAAAGTCACATCTCATTACGGAGAGTAAAGAGAGAAGAAAAGCTGATTTGTTAATTTTATCTAGAATTAATTTTAATACCTCATTAATAATGGATATGGATTTATTCATACAAAGGACTCATGAATAGTATGAAAATTGACTATACATGTGTTAAAAACATTTATGTTTTAAATAAATAAAACTGTGTTTTATTATTAGTTAAAAAGAAAATAATGTGGAGCAATAGGTTAAGAATATTCAAATATTGCATATATTGAATGCAAATAATGATAATATTCTGAGCACAATATTTCTCTTTGTACTGAAAAAAGAATTAGATGTAGTATTTTAATTTGTTATGTGATGTTTAATATCAGTTTCCTTTCCTCTTTCAAATAAGCTTTAATCCACAGCCAGCATTTAAGATCAGTGCACAGCATGCATAGTATGTGATGTGCTGACATTGGAGATGGATCCTGTTTTGGCTGCTGTGGGGGAGCCCATAAATGTCAATGATATGCATTATCATAAACCTTGCCAGCCATGAAGCATGGGATCAATTTAGCTGACATGGTGGTTTCCATTTCCAATTTAGCAAATAAAAGTAGCAATTGAAGTACATAATTAACAGACTTAGAACTGAATCATCACTATTTGAAAAAATGCAAAGAAATTTGTAAATTTTATTTTGACAATGTCTGAGATGCAGTTTGCTTCTGGGAAAGAGCCAGGCTGATGTCTTGCTTTTTGGCTGAGGCTGAGACCTGCTAATTATCCTATTTCTCAAAAACATATTTAACAAAAGGAATGTGGGCTATTTAAGTTTATTCACGTATTGCTCCTTAACACTACTTGGTCTCTTACTTTTGAATTCAGATATTACAATTGCAAATATTCAGATATACAATTCAGATATACTGTACAATTAATGCTTTACATTGCCCTGATTCTTTCATAAATGTTTTTCAGTTAACACTTAGTGAACAAATCATTTTTATATAAAGAGCTGTGGTTCAGCTCTGCTGTACCAACAGCTTATTTGCTGGTATCATATTAAAAGTATGTGCCAGATTAATTATGCACCAGCTTGTTTTTGCAACTGGAATGACAAGGGGTGACCAATATGAGCGTGGCATTTACTTTAAAGTCAAGTGGAGACATTGCATGTCACTGATGTAATCCTGGATGCATGACAAAGTCTTCACAATATTTGACCACATGCACAAATTGCACTGACTAGACCAGAAAGAAAATGTTAATTGATATCTTATAAAAATGCTATAGCAAATGACAAAGCCAAATATAGCAAAGTGTTCTACTGCGATGATAGACTAGGCTTTCTTCCTCCTTTTCTAAAACTGTGTCAGTGAGCTTGTCCATCCTTTCCACTCTGTGCTGCAAGTTTCTTTCAGCAAAGCTTAAGCGTCCTTTCATGTTTAGCAGTGCAGTAGTGGTACGATTTCCTGTTATCAGCAAGTATCTGGCATTTTGCATTAAGCTGAATTTTAAGTAATCTTTTTAAAATAAATTTAAAAAATAATGTTAATCTATGTTAAATGGACTTACATGTTTTTTTCATCTGTGATAATGATTTTTATCTTAATTATTATCTTTCCCCATTTTCAGTCTTCTTTTTTCTAATTCACAGGACCTGGCTCATTTTCCTGTCTGTGATTTTCTTCTGGAAGGTGAGTTTTTTTTTTTGAGCTGCTAAATAATATTTTCCTATTTCGAAAACAGTATTTTACAATTTAAAAAGTGTATACAATCCTGCTTTTCTTCATATATGCAATATACTGTACATACTGTATACAATGCCCTGTTTCCTAAATTCATTGTATTGCATCTAAACACTTTAAGAAGCATACTGCCTGGGGATAGGACTGATGTTGATTCACAAAAACTGAAAGGCAGCAAGGATATACGTGAACAGAGGAAAGGAATGTAGTGCATAATCACACAGCTCTCTGTGTGACTGTTTTTATTTGTGATTCTATACAAATACCAGAACTCTCAGGAAAATAACTTAGGTGTGAAAGGTTTTGTTTGGAAGCCCTATAGTCCTGTGCTCCTGCATTTTTTAATATTCTCAAGGTTAGTAATGATTATTTTGTGAGGTACAGTATGACAGCCCTGATGCATGACCATGTAATCAGGTGGTTACAATATTACCACCCTATAATTTACTCCTTGGCAAAACCCATTTTTCAGAGGGTAATTGGAATAATGGGAGTTTTTCAATCAATCAGCCAACTTTACTAGGTATAACTTGCAACAGTTTACCACTGAAGGCTTTACAGACTTGAAAATAGTTTACAGCTATTGTACTACATCATACTACACCTTTTACACATAGTGCTGTGTAAAACGCAATACGTCTATCTGCAGCACTGAAGTTTGTATTATGGGAACCCTTTCCCAACAGTAAGATCTTTCATTAACAGAAAGAATGGTTGCAGTTATGCACAATTACATTGTTCAGTGTCAATGATCATTCTTGGCATTCTCCAGATCTGGCACCTAATCAATACTTTCTTTAGGTGTACAGTCATAGATACTAGCACCTATTCTGTGTTGATTCATGGGTGTCACATTATTGAAAAAATAGAGATTACTAGAAACAGACTAAATTCACATTAATTTCTCATTGATTGATGTAATGTATTTGTCCCACAATATTTTGAAATAGATAATAATAAACTGTCCTTCAGTTCATTTGACAGTTGATGTCATAATAACTTCAACTGTACTGACCGCATTCTACAGATACAGTATTGAGGGTGTGCTCACATGTGGTATTACAGCGTGGCAACAGCTCGTTGTGTGACTGAAAGGTGTTACAGAGGGTGATCAGGTCACTGGAGTACAGCTCCCCTCTATTTCAGACATTTTTACAACTCGCTGTTTTAGGAAGGCTGGAAGTATCACTCAGGATACCCGTAATCCTGGTTTCTCATTTTTCTCTTCCCTTCCCTCTGGTAAGCGTTATAGGAGCAAAAAGGTACAAACTTCCATATTCAGAGATAGTTTCTCCCCACAAGCTGTCAGATTACTGAACTCTACATGCACCACTGGCCCACACTTATTTTTATTTCTTTAAGTTGTATGTTATTTAACTCGTCGCTGCTGCTGTTCCGTGTTCATGTTTTTGGTGTTTCCTTAATGTCTTTGTATTGGAACATAGACACAAATAAGCATTTCATTGCACTATAACAATAAACTGAACTGAAACTTAATGATGAAATTGAGCATTATATACAGTACCAATGGTGTCAATTAATATATGTCCAGATCTACTGTATTCATGACGTAGAAAAATGTTAATTATGCATAGTAACTTTGTATGGCAAACTGTAAGTTCTGTCCTTTGTTTTGTCTGTACCTCAGAATAAAGGCAAGTGTGTATTTTATGGGTGTCAGATCAAGTAATCCGCAGATATTTGCTGTCATAAGCTGAAATAAATCATCCTGAGCCAGCCATGTCTCCTGACATGCTTTTATGACTTCTAACTGACCAAATGGTAATAATATAAAACTGTCACCCAGAGCAGCTGGCACACAGTCTGGCACTAAACTTATATTGGATTTCTGACAGATTCATGATAACTTTTATTACCATACTTAGATTACATTAGCCAGTAAGCATGTAACTCAAAGAAAAGTACTTTTTACATGATGCTTAAGAAAGAAAAATATATTGACGGAACTCCCAGGAATACACTGAGTGACAGACAATGCATGTTAATTTGAGGCACACAAAGAAGAATCCCAGCACTTTTCATTCCCACAACAAACCTCAGATTGCAACTGAATTCCATACACCATTAGTATTTTAAATATTAGTAAACTCTAATATTTAAAGATAATTTGATGTGTTGTAGGAGCGATTGCAATTTCAGTGATTACTACTAAAATAGTGTTTATATCTTTTTGTAGGTTTTATAGTAGCAAGAGCTTAAGTCTGAAAATAAAATGATTTTTTATGCCACAAACAAAATTTGAATGACTACAACCTGTTGTTTCGAACACTTTTACTCTCACGCTTGTTGCAGAACATCCATGAAGCATAGAATTTCTCTGCTAGGAACACCTACAGTAACAATGTGTACTGTGTCAGAATATTTGTAAAGTCTTATCTTAGGTCTTTTTTATGATGTGCAGAACACTGGAAACCAAGAGCAAATTAATACCCTGCTGCAATTTGTCACCAGTTCATTGGCCAAATTGTCCCATTCATTTGATGCACAAGCTGGTTAGCTCCTAGCCAAGGAAAAAAAAAACTGCTCAATTTCTGGGACTTCATTTGTTTTATATTTCATCTGCTGTCTTTTTTTCTGTTTTCTTGTAATTCTATGATATTTATTTTTAATGATTTTTTTTCCGTTTTGTTCTGAGAGAAAGGCTGCCTAATCATAAGACTTGGAGCATAATCAATACTACTGTATCTCATAATATTACTTTTAAGTTGTAAACAATTTTGTGAAAAAGTCTTGGATTCTTATTATTATTCTGTTCTTTTCACAGTTTTTTTCTTCTTTATCTGGAAAAGATCTTTTCCCAGAAGTTTACCCTAATATTTTAAACTATCAGTTGATTCTAACTTTAACTTTGATTAAATGTGAACAGTCTGTGTTTATTGAAACTAATTGATGAGATTTGATTTGTAAATTTGATGGGTCAGGTATCATATTGCTCTTCAAAATTGCAATAATAACGATTGTAAATCTTGTTTAAGAATTGGTAACCTGTTCATTCGGAAGGCAAATACGTTTTATGTTAAGATTAGATACTGCCTTCAGAGCCTTCACCCAGTTACAGAAGTTTAATAGTATCAAGTGAAAACTTTTAAGCCTATTAATTGCTGCCGCATGCTTTTAATGACTTGGAACTGACCGTGGGATACCAATATACGTTTGTCATTCAGCAAATATCGTACATACTGTATGCAGTATTCATTGGATAACAGCCTAGTTCTGGAGTGGTGACAAAATCTTAAGAATATGTAAGGACATCCATAAATAATACTTTAAACCGCATAAAATACGACAAGTGATACCTTTTATCACATTTGCGATTATCCCAAATATAGCCAAATATTCTGCCAATGTTGCGCACGACACATTTCGATTTTATGGAACTAGTACTCGGATGTTCACAAATGCACTCCATTTCCCTCGTAAGCTGCTCTTCGTACCGCATTATGTTATGTACTGCGTAATATTTAACAAACTAATAGATTTTAATTAACAAAAAGCTATAAATGAGATATGATCAGTTTATTGAAATAGTTCTTTCTTTGCCTTCGTTTCGACTAAAAGGTAAAAGTATACAGTTCATTGGATGGAAGATGCATACCAGGATGTATTCAAAATTCAAGTGTCGGAGACGTTCGAATATCTTCAGGTAATATTAATAATTATTTTATTAGGTTGTTCTTTTTATTATTACCAGTTCGCGTACCTCAAGGTGATAGCGTGTTATTTTTTTAGATTAACAACATGCTTTGAGCCATGACACTTAAGTTCTTCCGTAGTGATTACATTAAAATTGCGATATCTGGGTGAATAATTCTCATTTACCCAACGTTGCTAAGACATTCTAAAAAGGCAAGATCTCCAGAAACTCACTGTATAATCAGTTGTTTGTGAACGCTGCCCTCTGCTGGCAAGATATGGATTTCCGTTTTCTCGCACTGTAGGTTTAAATTATCTGTAGGAACATAAACGAAAATAATGTGCAGTAAATCCTACGAAGGATTTTTTTATGATGGTATAACTTAAAACTTATACCTTAAAATTATAAACTTAAAATAGTCATATAGTTCTGCAAATGAGTTTAAAATACTACTTATTTTCCTGGTGCTATTAATCGGATCGCGTGGAGAGCTGAATTGCTGTTGGATTACCGGTAAAGTGTGGATTTGTAATGCAGTTTGATTTTGAGTACCCGAGTCAGATTTTTATAGAAGAGTAACGATTCGAGCGGAGAAAACTACCACTTCCTCCGTCTCATGAGCGGACGTGAGTTCGCTTTGAAATATAATGTTATCTTCAGAAAATGTTTGTGTCAACACGCATGGCTGTTAGAGTAACACGAAGCACCCCTCAAAGAGGGACTCTTTTTACATTATAAAGCAACGTAAAGTTAAACAGGGATGAGCGTTACGTGATCTCTAATGCTAGCAATTTAGGAAATTTGACATACAAATGATTGATATCTAGGTTAACGATAGCAATGACTATCGTTTTGTACAAGTGTTTTAGTGTTTTAAAGCGGTATTTAAATTTATATTTAATTTATTATTTTTATGTGATACTTTTGATTTGCCAACATACTGTTATCTTTTGTGATGGCGTTTTGTGTGGCTGTGAGGCAGTGCTGAGGTGAGGGCGCATGATTTCCCATGACTTTTCAATGTATAACAATGCAAAAAATGGTAGCACATTCAATTAAGAAATGAACTTGTGTGATACAGCAGATATTAATTTAAGGGCATGTGTGAAACTGCAGAAAAGAACATAAGAAGGCGTAATTGAGAGCAGGATATTCAGCCTATACTGATTGGTTGCTAGGATTGAGGATCTTACCCAGCCATTTCTTGACACAAGCCAGGTTATCAGCTTCATCAATATGGGTTGATACAATTCTTCTTATAAAAAACGGCCTTTAGTTCTTAGTATTAAATGCAATTTAACCACTTCTGTCCCCTGGTTTAGATTTCGTTGTTGAAATCCAGTGTCTTGTAATGTTCTTTTAATCTCTCAATGTCTTTCTTTTGCATTCGGGAATGAATTTGGTCCCTCTTTTAACCACAAAATACATCATACCAATATGAGCATTAACCCTTTATCTGCGTTTATTCTATTTTCTGTCTGTAAACCAGGTCTCAGTTAACAAATGTGCATAGTCTAGAATGCCTAAATTTGAGAATTCATTGATAAGGATCTTTATCAAAAGCATTCTGACAGTTTAAATTCTAAAAAAAAATAAACCATGTATTATACCCTGTTTTTATTACATTGGTGCTGTTGCATGTTTGAAGAACTCAGGCTTACAGAGAAACATAATTTTGAATTATTAAAAGGGAATTGTGAGCATGTTTTGCCTGATACACCTAGATATAATACTGTATGTAGATTTATGGATTCTCAGTTCTGTTTTACAAAAGCTTTTGTAAGTTTTTTTTTTTACTGTATGAATGATTAAGTATCAGTACCAACAATACAACATTTTAATATAGCAATATAGAAAATCCTTTCTTAAATTATGTATTGAAGGAAAAAAAATGAGATGATGATAAGATGCTTGCAACATTAGTGAATTATCTGCTGACACCTGAAAGAGCAATACATTTTTTATAATAACATAAATATGGTTTCAACGAGTGTGCAAGAAATTGATTTAATTCTGAAATTTAGAGTCCGAGTCTTTATACTGTACAAGCTTGTTTTGAATTTTTGGAAAATAAAGATTTATAAAAGACAAATGAAAATTTTGTTAATCAAGGACTTCACCAATGCGTTGCTGAGCAGTGAGGTTGCTCTCAACCTGTACCTAAATCATTTTTCCTTTCCGTCCAAAACCATTATAGAAAATTACTCCTTCCATTATCCTATTTTCATCATAGGTTGGCTTGAACAATATAAAGGTCTCCAAAGCATTCTCCATGATATTTCCACACATGTCGCCTTTTGTTTTTGACATCACTTTTGTCAGGTGTGTCAAGGGAAAAATGGCATTAAACAGTAAATAAAACAGCCCATGGCTCAGGCTCACAGAATTTCACCTGTTATCTGTCTGTCAACATGCAGCTCATTTTGCAGACACCAAGCTACAGTCCTTCTCCTGGTGGATAGCTTATTTCTTAAATCGAATTTCTTGTGCTGTAGCCAATAGAGTCTGAAAACAATTATATAGATGGATAGGATGTGAATACCATGAGCCACCATGTTAACCCTCTGCTTTGCAGAACATGGTGTGTCCCTCACAGGATCCCTTCCCTTTTTTCTATGTGTAATGTGTGCTGCTCTCTCTGCCTCTGCCGAGATACCATCCCTGCCGCTCGCAGACTCTGAGCATGCTTTCTGGACTGCCAATAATTGCCCTATGCCAAATAAGCAATGATATGAAATCTGAGTATCAGTTTCCTTTACTAAGAAAGAAAGGAACAAAAAAGATCTGTGGATTTTCAACAATACTGTAGATTTGAGCATTCCTTTTAGCGATGAAGGTGTTTGCTGGCTACAAAGTATGACTGTTTTACTAGGAAAAGTGTACAGTGTATGAGGGTGTGTGTGTTGTCTGTTCTATAAATTTATAGTATTTCCAACTGAAATATGTTTGATTAACTGTTTATATTTTCTTCTTCTAAATGTTGTAAATGTAAAGAAACAAATAAACGGAGAGGAGACACCATTGGTGGCAGTTCCTCTGATTCAGAGTTTGCTAACTGGTGGTGGTAACCAGATGCTTCATTTTCTAAGTAATATGTACAACTCGGTAAGGTGTGCGTTGCCTGATATATGATATTTGCTGCTTAAATCTTGACAAAAACTACATTTCAAAGCCTTTTCAATGATTAGTAGAAAGTTGTATTTACCATTGTGACTTTCTAGTTAATATGTAAGCAATCTAATGTGGTGCATCTGGTGATGCACGCCCATCTCAAGTTTTTGTTGTCCTTTGCATTCAGACAAGGGCTTTGTATTTTCTTAATACTCTCATACATATTAAAGATTTTCTGAGGTGCAGTACTTCACTGCTTTGGCAATGTAGTTTTAAACAGAAACATTTAGGAACAAGTAATCTGCAAGAATTTATTTATTTCAAGTCAGTGGCTAGTTGCATGACACAACTTAACAGTTAGGTGTATGGATATTAAATATTGAACTCTGTTTCCATTAGTAAGCTATTGCCTTAGATGAAAACTAAGGAGTGCATTCTAAACAACTTAACATTGATCCAATGTTCAGATTGCTGATGGACTTATTGATTGCTTTAAATAGTGTATTTACCTGACCTGAAAAGAGTACTAATTTTGTTACATTGAGTAACTTTCCAGATTCAAAAAGACAAAAAGGCCCAGTGGTTTTGCAGGATCACAGATACAGTAAGTAGAGATCTAAGACCTGTAGAGTGGAGTGTGGAAGTAAATTTGAAATGGAACATGATGGGATGTCAATCACAGCATGTGTGCTGTCAGTTTTTATTTTGTAACTTATTTACAGTACAGCAGAGCTTATGCATGTTTTATTTATATGATTTTCGGGGAGCTGGAAAGATTTAGATGTGATTAAAATGAGAGTACTAACTGAAGAGTACCCTCATATTTTGTATCCCTCAGCAACACAATGTTATGTTGTGCATTGGCCCCAGAGTTAGTAGATACAGTACTATAGGTACTGTAAGTACATGCCACTACATATTAGTGACCATAAAGTCTAGTGTTGTGTGTTTCTTGTTTTATAATAAAACAACTTTTTAAACACTAGTAGTTTTTAAGAGAAAATCATTTTGCATGTAAGATTTTGGTCACTCTCAGTGTGTGATTGAAAAGAGAAGAAGAGTGTGATTGAGAAGAAAAGCACAGATAAGAAGTACTAGATAATCTGCATATTTATTCACAAAAACAGACACAAAAGAGTTGTTACAAACTGAAATTCATATTTTATGAGTTTCAGACGAGGAAGAAATCGCTGTGATGGTTCTACTCCTCGGAATCTTTGCCCTATTGTTATAAAGACAAAACAAAATAGTAGTGGTTAATTACAGTAAAGATAAAGACATACAGTAGGTTTAAATTCTGTTTCAATAAAAATGCAGCCAAAGAATCATGCATCAAATTTAATTGAGTCTGTGCTACAAAGCTGATAATTGAAAGCAATCTGAAAATATTAAGATTCAGTATACAGTACCTTAGAGCCCATATCACGGCTCTTGGCTCTCAGCTTGTTGACCTGGGATTCAGCGATGTCAGCACGCTCCTCAGATTCTTCCAGTTCATGCTGCACCTTCCTGAACTTGGCAAGGTGAGAATTAGCCTGTTCCTCCTGTAAGAAAAAGCAAATTGGCAAATTGACATCTGATATTATTCCAGTGCTTTTTGGG
This sequence comes from Lepisosteus platostomus, assembly GCF_059453375.1. Lineage (NCBI taxonomy): Eukaryota > Metazoa > Chordata > Actinopteri > Semionotiformes > Lepisosteidae > Lepisosteus > Lepisosteus platostomus. Next base: position 38,668,343 of record NC_142621.1, read on the forward strand.
AACCAGATCCAAAATGTTTTGTTCCACTCCCCTCACCGTCAGTACTACCACCATATGAAACTAGTAATCTTTAGATGGAAGTACCATGCACTAAGGTACTGTATTTCCTAGAGCACTAAGGGGATTGTTATATTCGCAATCCCCATCTAGGCACCATAATTCTGAGCAGTAGAAGGCCTCAGTTGAATAATGTCAAAACAGGACAGGATCCAATGAGGGATTTTGGACATAGCAACTTAGCAAAAACAGCCAACTAGATCAGTTTTTACTGGTTTGAAAGGCCAAGATTGTAGTTATTGTTTGGTAAAAATATTGCTAACAAGGACTATGTTATTCTTTAGAATTCTGGACAAAGAAAAGAAATCTGTTTGAGTAAACCAAGCTAAGTCTAAGTGCTACTGTAAGTGAAAGCAAGTGCAACATGTTATAATTTTAATATACTGATATTTAACTTATCGCAACCCCAATTGTACTTAGTGGTAAATGCTATGACTATTTCAGAATTAATGATTAACTTACAGCTTCCTCAGCCTGCCTCTTGTAAGCCTTCACTTTCAGTTGAAGTTTGTCCACCAGATCCTGGAGTCTGTTCACATTCTTCTTGTCCTCCTCAGCCTAGCAAGGGTGATAAATAATAATATAAATCATACATTAATATAAAGTATTTCTTAAAATTAATGACCTGGTAGCTTAAATTATATGAATTAATAAAATTACAAACAGTACCTGGTAAGTGAGCTCCTTTACTCGTCTCTCATATTTGCGGACACCTTTAATGGCTTCGACTCCACGTCTTTGTTCTGCCTCCAGCTCATTCTCCAGATCGCGGACCTAGAAAATATTGGAAGTTATACAATAATTCTTAGTATTCAGTTTTCAGTTGTTTGACTGGGGTTGCTATGTTTGTGCACTTACCCTGGTTTCCAACTTCTGGAGCTGTTTCTTCCCACCCTTCATTGCTAGCTGCTCAGCCTCATCCAGACGGTGCTGCAGGTCCTTCACTGTGACCTCCAGGTTCTTCTTCATTCTCTCCAGGTGAGCGCTGGTGTCCTGCTCCTTCTTCAGCTCCTCTGCCATCATGGCAGCCTAGAATTATAGAGGAATATGCTGATTTAATTGATCAAATTAGTAGTGTTAAGAAACATTTAGAAATCACCTTTATCTTCTTTCAGCCTAAATTTTTATGATAAATCAAAATACAGTGAATTTTTCCAAATTTAAAAGCACATAAAAATAATGTGATGCAGCATTGCTTACATCGGTGATAGCTTTCTTGGCCTTCTCTTCAGCATTTCTTGCTTCCTGGATGGTGTCATCAACTTCACTTTGCAGCTGAGCGATATCACTCTCCAGCTTCTTCTTGGTGTTGATCAAGCTGGTGTTCTGGAAAATTTTAAAGGGTTTTAGTTCAAATTTGAAAGAAATCTCACTTTAGAGAGTTGATCAAGTTTAAGAATGTTCTGTCAACCTGGGAGTGCAGGAGTTGGACACGCTCACTGGCATCAACCAGTTCCTGCTCTGCCACTTTGCGGCCTCTCTCAGTCTGTTCCAGGGCAGCCCTCATTTCCTCCAGCTCAGCCTGCATCAGGTTGCTCCTGCGTTCTACAATGGCAACCTGTTCCTTCATGTCCTCGTGTCCTCTAATGGCATCATCCAGGTGCAGCTGGGCATCCTGATTAAAATATGTATTTTAATATGGTGTACCTTGAATATCACCTTTGTAATTGACACTGCTACTTGATAGCAACTCCATACCTTGAGTTGTCCTTGGACATTCCTCAGTTGTTTCTGGGCTTCAGCAGCCTGGCGGTTGGCGTGGCTCAGCTGAATTTCCATCTCATTGAGATCTCCCTCCATCTTCTTCTTAATTCTCAAGGCATCATTTCTGCTCCTAACCTCTGAATCAAGAGTGCTCTGCATGGTGTCCACAATTCTCTGGTTATTTCTCTTTAGTTGATCAATTTCCTCGTCCTTCTCAGCAATCTTTCTGTCCACTTCAGACTTAATTTGGCTCAGTTCCAACTGGACACGAAGGATCTTGGACTCCTCATGTTCCAGGGAGGCCTGCAGATTAAAATTTTAATTAGAAATCAGCTCTAATTCATAAATATGATGTGTAAAATGTTTGCAAAATTACTATCAAAGAGATTTTCCAAAAAGAAAATATTCTCTACCTCGGCTTCCTCCAGTGCAGTTTGAATTTCAGTCTTCTCTGTCTCCACCTGTTTCTTTGCCTTCTCCAGCTCATGAATGCTCTTCCCACTCTCACCAATCTGTTCAGTGAGGTCTGAGATCTCCTCTATAATAAAGACAATAACCTTGTTCCATTCTGTGCATATGTAGACAATGTCTTTCGAATATAATTTTTGACAAGTATGCTGACTGTTATTTCTGTAATATATCATGAAGATGTAGCTCTTGTGAAGATCCTATATTTGAAACATCATAACTGTAGTCCAGATCAAATCTCACAAATGAAATCTTCAAAATTTTATTTGCCACAAATAAAGCTGGTTGCTGGTACTTACGCTGCAAGTTCTTGTTTTCTCGTTTGAGGGTCTCAAGATGGTCCAGAGCCTCTTCATAGGAGTTCTTCATCTTGAAGACCTCAGTGCTGAGAGAGCGAGCCTCTTTCTGAGCAGCTTCCAGCTCAGCCTGGCCTTCCTCAAACTTCTGCTTCCATTCTGCCAGTACCTGAATAAAAGAATTGCGGAAATATGAACTAGAGTAGTATATCAGACACTTACTCATGAGGATTGAGGTGTCTTATTTTAAACTTATTGAACTGTTTTTTGCACTTCTACATGAATTGCTTCTTCACCTTGTCAAAGTTTCTCTGCTTCTTGTCAAGGTTAGCAGCCTGAGCATTTGCTCTCTCCACATCAATCATGAGGTCCTCCACTTCACCCTGAAGTCTCTGCTTGGTCTTTTCCAGAGAGCCACACTTGGAGTTCACAGCCTCAATTTGTTCCTCAGCATCTTGGAGCCGCTGGGCAAGCTTTTTCCTATGGAAAGTGATGATTGGTAGAATTAGTTCAATCATTTTAGATCTCACAGGAAAGCACTCAGTTTAACAGTAGAAATAATGCAGTTACTTGGCCTCCTCAAGCTCCTCAGTGCGCTGGATGGCGTCAGTCTCGTATTTTGTCCTCCACTGAGCCACTTCACTGTTGGCCTTGGACATTGAGCGCTGCAGCTCAGCCTTGGCCTCCTGCTCCTCCTCAAATTGCTCCCGGAGCAGGTCGCAGTCATGGCGGGCGGACTGGAGACCATGAGCCAGGGCGTTCTTGGCCTTTAAAGGGTATTGTAAAGAGAAAAGAAATAGTCCTCAACCATTTGTTTTATTTTATTCTGTTATATATGTCTGATACTTCTAACAGTCCAGTTTTATTTCAAATGTGATTTTAGCACAGCTATTAACTGAATTAAATTTAGCGTAATTTCTTGTGAGCAAAATAAATGCTATAGAGAGTATTTCCTCATAGATTATTTTAACAGCACAAAGCTCAAATTTATGTTATGTTGATCATACTTTTCTGTATGCCACCACTGCAGTTTAGACAAATATTTAAAACTTTAATTGAAGGATCATGATATAGTTTTATAAATGGAAAAAAAATGGAATAGGTTTTTAACTGTAAATATTTAAAATCATTAACCATTTCATTTTAAATGTATTCTGTATGAGAAGAAGTACAATTCTGAAAAATATCAATGAAATTACTTTAATTTCTTCCTCCAACTGCCTCTTCAGCTCTTCGATTTGCTGAGTGAAAGCCTGCTTGCCTCTTGTGAGCTGGGAGATCAAAGACTCTTTCTCTTCCAGCTGGCGACCAAATTCACCTGTATTTTAAAGAGTTGTGTTTGAAGTTAATCACTGCTTTTGATAAGCTTTAGTTTCATCATAGTTCTCCTCTTGATTGAAGTAAAATACAAACCCATACCATTCTCAGTCTGCAGACGTGCCTTCTGAGCAGAGAGGTCATTAATTTGGCGCAGGTTCTCATCAGTCTTGCTCTTCAATTCACTGAGTTGGTCCTCAAGAGTACGGCACATCTTCTCCAGATTAGCCTTTCAAGGAGAAGAAGATTACATCTCATATTAAAGAAATAAACAAAATTGTTTATTTACAATTTTTGTTATTGCCATATTGCCATATTTATTTGGCAACAATATTTACCTTAGCCTTAGCAACAGACTCCATGTTGCTGGAGAGGTCATCAATTTCCATTTTGTACTCGCTCTTCTCCTTCTCCAGCTTCTGTTTGACTCTCTGCAGGTTGTCAATCTGCTCCCCTAATTCTGCCACACTGTCAGCCTGCTTCTTGCGGAGAGCTGCTGCAGTGGCTTCATGCTGCAGAGTGGCCTCTTCAAGGTCACGGCGGAGCTTTTGGAACTCAGCTTCACGTTTCTTGTTCATCTCAATCTGGGCAGAAGTTGCTCCTCCAGCTTCTTCAAGTCTTTCACTGATCTCCTCAAGTTCCCTGGAGAGGTCAGACCTCTGCTTCTCAACCTTGGCCCGAGCAGCACGTTCAGCTTCAATTTCCTCTTCAAGCTCTTCAATACGAGCCTATGGAATATGGAATAATATGAACAAGTCCAGATTGAAATTGAGATTAAACAGATCAGATTATCTCAAATTAATCATATTTTGTAGTACCTGGAGCTCCTTAATCTTCTTCTGCAGTTGGGCACCCAGAGCTTGTTCATCCTCAATCTTGCTGAGGAACTGGCTTATTTCAAAGTCCTTCCTGTGAAGTACAAAGGATATTTCCAGTAAGTTTGTATATTAAAAGCATCTTCAAATTTAAAATTTAATATACTTTGACAAAGTCTTACTTCTTGATCTTCTCCTCTGATTGCTGCTTGTCATTCTCCAGATCCATGACAGTTTCTTGAGAGAGTTTCAGATCACCCTCCAGCTTCCTCTTGGCTCTCTCCAGGTCCATCCGGAGTTTCTTTTCTTGTTCCAGTGAACCTTCAAGCTAGAATATTTGACAAACTATTAAATTTAGCTCAAGCTGTCTGAATATATGGATAGTTTTTATTGGGATGTGTCACTTACATCATCCACTTGCTGTTCAAGCTTTGTCTTGGCTTTAGACAGAGTGTTGACTTTGTCTTCCTCTGCTTGCAGATCATCAAGGGTCTGTTGATGAGCCTCTTGGAGAGCTTTCTTCTCCTTGGTTAGCTTAGCAACGCTTTCATCCTGACTGGCCATCTCTTCTGTCAGGTTTTTAACCTAGTTTTAGGTGTAAAACAGTGGGGGGGAGTTAAATGTTTTAGCATACCATTATGCTGACTTTTTTATGAGTAGTAAGATATTCTAGACAGTTTGAAAGCAAACCTTATTTTCTGTGGCATGTTTCTCCTTCTCCACTTTGGCCAAGGTGAGTTCTAAGTCATCAATGTCTTTCTTGAGCTCAGAGCACTCATCCTCCAGTTTCCTCTTCTTGGCTGTCAGTTCAGCATTCATTTCCTCTTCATCCTCCAGTCTCTCTGATATCTCTTTCACTTTGGCCTCAAGTTGTATTTTATTTTTGATGAGTCCTTCACACCTTTCTTCAGCATCAGAGAGACTTTCAGATTCCTGGAAAGAGATTGTATAGTTGGTAACAACTGAGCTGGAGAGAATCAGGATAGGAAAATTATTATTATTTTATATGATCAATTAATTTTGATCAGCCCCTCACACCTTTCTTCACCATCTGAGAGACTCTCAATTTCCTGTTTATAATGAATTGAATTTAGTTACAAAATCTCAAATTATATTCACAAGATGTACATGTAAAATATAAAATAAGTGTTTTTTTTTAGGAATAGCTGCACAATAAGATTTAATATTATAAAATGGAAAGGTAGTGCTTACAGACTGCACTTGTAACTGCAGGTCATTCTTCTCCTGCATCAGAGAAACCATTTTCTCCTCAAGCTCCTTTTTCTTGGCTTCTGCCTTTGCCAGGTCTTCCTTGCACTTGGCAAACTCTTCCTTCATGTTGGCCATCTCCTTCTCAGCCTCTGCACTCTTCAGAAGAGGCTTGATCTTGAAGTACAGCTTCATCCATGGCCAGTGTTTCACATTCATGAATGAGCGGATGTTGTATTGGATGCTGTAAATGGACTCTCTGTACAAAAGAAAAGAGAATTTCATAAAACCCACAATGGTTTTTTACATCTGCCAGATATGTCAGAAAAAGATGAAGAGTATGGATGATTTGTACTATCTCATTAAGTGTAGTGCATTGCGAAACAACTACTAATTATTCTTCTCTGAAGTACATTCCATACCTCTCTGGAATTTCATATTTCACATTTGCTCTGGAATTTCATATTTTCCTATAGATCAAATTTGATAGGCCAAATTTCGATCCAGCATTATGATACTGTTGAAAATAGTCCATTTCATCCATCACTGAAGTGTAGTGCAGCTGCTGATATGCTTCCTCACCACACACCATATCAGTGGAGAAGTAAGTAAGAAGTATTTTGTCAGTTGAATTTATAGGAAGTGCAGATTGTGAAAATTCAGAATATAATTTGGCCAAGATTCAAGGGCTAATACTCCTATACCTACAAACATCTCATCCAAAGAATGGCATGTCTTTCAGCTGTGTCCTCAGTCACCATACTTTTCTCAGCTTCTGAATCTAATGAGCAGGCTAGAATTTGGTAAAGCTCCTATCACAGATTATATTAAATAAAGTGGGTAGCTGCTTCACACCTGAAGAAGGATCCATGGCTGAAACGTTGTGTTTTCTTTCTTCTCTTTTCAGCATGGAATAAACCTATTACTTGTTCCTTATATTAAATAAGTCTGTTAACTATGATTATTATTTTTCAATATAGATTTCTCAATTTTGAACCCATTAATGCCTTTTATGTGGCTAATTATTACCTCCTTTCCATCATCTTCACAAATTCTTTTCTCATGAGGTAGCCACGGCAGAGAGCCTGAGTACATGTGATGAGGGTAGCCAGTTTTTCATCTCTCATCTCCTCAAGGGTACCCAGCAGACCGGCTTTGAAGAATACCTGTAGTTGAAGAGGAAATTGTGTGGTGGGTAGGACATCAATAAAATAAACACAATATGTATTGTAATATGTTTCTCAAAGATATAATCCCAAGGAGACCCACTATATTGAAACACATTGTCTGTTTTATGAATTCTAACTTTCAACACAAATGCAATTATGCTCAGTAACAAAGCCACTTATTTTAATACAGTATGACAGTACCCAATGATTTGGCTTTGGAGCTAGTGTACAGTATATGAGATATTTGGTTACATCTGTGTGAGAAGGATACCAATACTATATAAAATTATTAGTTACTTATATAGGTATATGAAGGTTGCAAGGTGATGTCTTTGTTGTTTCACAGATCTGAGTTCCTGGGTTTGGTTCTGGCTGTGAGTGCTCTAGTTTCTTGGGTTAATTGGAGTCCCAGTATGCATGTGTGGGCATGTGTTTCTGTGTAAACTGTGATGTACTAGTGTCCCATGTAGGGACTAATGTCCTGCCTTGTGTCAGACTAGGTTCCTGCTATTTGTAAACCTATATTGAACTTAGCATCTATTGAAAATACATGTACAGTAAATATATGTTCTGTCTCCTCGTTTTATATTTCTTACATGAATCACATATGTAGCTTTGAGGCTCTGATTTCACTGTCTACTGTAGGTACCTTCTTTGGTTCCTTCTCCTTGTGTTATTTGCATTGTTGAAAGCCTACCTTGGTATGCCCAAATTTATATTGGGTATGGTCGATGTCAATTGATCCTAAGAGCTTTTCACAGGCTTTCTTGCTGTCAATGAATTGCCCCTCTGGGATTGCACTGGCATTCAATACTTTGTATCTGAAAGAAAACAAATATTTGAATTATTGTGAATGTGTATATACTAGACAGAGATGTATATATTTTCAGCAAAATTCTGTTCAGCTGTCTTAACTGGAAGTTACATGTATGTACCTTCTTAAAACATAAGTTTTATATATTTAGATAAATCTAAATTTTAGGCATGTGCTTTGATAGGGATTGCATTTTAATTTCACTTGTCAGAAGGTCAATTTTTATTTATTTTTTTTAATTAAGGAATAAAAGGTAATTTGAACTTCACATTGGCAGGGAGCACTTTGTTGCTACTGGTGCATTTTTCATGATAGTGATTCTTTCAGTGTTGTTTCCATTGTGCTGCACGAAAGGTAAAATTATGCAAAGAGAACTTGAAATAAGAGTAGACTTAGTTACACAGAAATGCACTTGACTGGAGTTCATTGGTACATTGCAGCATTATTGTTCCTATGTTTGAACCTCTGAGATTTGATTTAAGATACCTTTGCTTGAAGTCTCCATACAGGATTCTGCTTGGGAATCCCTTTCTGCAAATTCTGATACCTTCCAGCACACCGTTACACCTCAGCTGGTGGATAACCAGGAAGTTCTCCATAAGACCTAAAATGAAAATGAATTAGTAACTGCAACTAACTCTTAGTTTAAAAGATAGATTGAAAAACATCAAGTTACTCAAATACTGGTATTTATTTGAAAGTATACATTCACAGTACCTGGTGTCTTAGATTCATTTGGAATCAGGCAACGCACAAAGTGAGGATGGGTGCTTCTTAAGTTGGTCATCAGCTTGCCCAAGTTCTCCTGCACAGTGATAATTAGTAGAATTTAAAGGAGTGCAATATCTTTTAAGAAGAATTAAAAATAGACATTTTCCAAAATTTAAGGGAAACTCCTGTTTTAACTGTATCATATCATGTATCATATTCATGCATCATCAAATACTTAAAGTATATGTTTCCTTAAAAATACCTTACCCTGAAGAGAGCAGACACTGTCTGGAAGGAACCACCCTTCTTCTTGCCTCCCTTCTTTCCACCAGACTCTTTAGAAAAAGTACATGTTAAAAAGATTAGATTTCATAGAAATACAATTCTGCCCCTTTAAAAGTTGTTTTTAAGAAAAATAATGTTTTTAAAATAAAATCATACCACCTTCTGCAGAGGAAAAGCTGGCATAGAGCAAAGCCAGCAGTTTGACGGAGGATTTCTGGTACAGCTGCACAACAGACTCATTCAGGGGGTCCTTGTTCTTGTCCAGCCAGCCACTGACGTTGTAGTCCACTGTGCCTGCGTAGTGCACCAGGGAGAAGTGGGCCTCAGCCTTGCCTTTGGCAGGTTTGGGCTTCTGGAAGCAGTTGGTCTTGCCAAGATGCTGGTCGTAGAGCTTGTTCTTGAAGGAGGTGTCTGAGGCCTTGGGGAACATGCACTCCTCTTCAAGGATGGAGAAGATGCCCATTGGCTGTTAGATAAAAAGTGAAGAGTTTGAGGGCCCTGAATTGAGAATTTGGTGTAGAACTAACCTTGCATTTCTTCAAAAGACCAGGTAGTTTACCAACCTTCTCAATGAGCTCAATGCAGGCAGCCAAGTCCATGCCGAAGTCAATGAACTCCCAGTCAATTCCCTCTTTCTTGTACTCTTCTTGTTCCAGTACAAACATGTGGTGGTTGAAGAACTGTTGCAGCTTCTCATTGGTGAAGTTGATGCACAGCTGTTCCAAGCTGTTAAACTGTGCGGATAAATACAACAGTGCTTAAAACATCAGGTGTCATACATACATGGTAAGTACTGTATCCAAGAAGTATTGATCAATTATTAGTATATATCATATATAGATTTGCAATTTCATCTTTTGTAGCTAAATGGTGCTAAACATGAATTTGCAAGATTTAGATAACTGTTCTTAAAAAATCTGTAAAGAAAAGCTACAATAAAGTGTAGATGGAAGCATTCACATAAATATATGATTGTTTTTTTAAGTACAACAATATGCATTAGGAAGTATTACTCACGTCAAAGATCTCAAATCCTGCAATATCCAGGACACCAATGAAGAACTGTCTTGGCTGCTTAGTGTCCAACATCTGGTTAATGCGGATAACCATCCACAAGAACATCTTCTCATAGACAGACTTAGCCAGAGCACCAACTGAATTGTTGACCTGGTAAAGGAATCAGTTGTAAAAAATCAATATGTTATGAATATATAATAAAAAACATGATTCATAATATTTATCTTTGGCAGAAGATGGCTAAATGTATTACCTGTGGAACAGTCTGCCCCTTGGTGACAAATTCATTCCCGACTTTCACTCTGGGATAGCAGAGGGCTTTGAGCAGGTCAGCTGAGTTCAAGCCCAAAAGGTAAGCCACCTTGTCAGCCACTGATAAAAAGAAGGGCAATTTAAGTAATATTCATAAAATGAATAATAGATATTTGGTATGTTACTTGAGGAATACAAATAACTGGTGGTAATCCTTTAAACATGTGACTTGTCAACATTTTAAAGGATTATATCTTACCTATGGATTTGTGCATAAGGCAAGGAAGAAAATTAAAAATTAAATTTACCCTCAGTGCCATCAGGCTCGGCCTGCTCCTCACGTTGCTTCTGCTTGAACTTCATGTTACCATAGTGCATCACAGCACCAGTCAGCTTGTAGATGCCAGCTTTCTCCTCAGGAGTGAAGCCCAGGACATCAATGGCTGTCTGTGTGATTAGAGATAGGTCTTATTAGTCACAAGGAAAATAAATACATACTTAAGATAATTCAGTTAATTAAGAGAACGTACATCTGTGGCAACCAGCTCCTCCTTGTCATCGATGCTGGCCACAGTGATCTGACCCTGGCTGATCATGGGGAAGTCGTAGGGGTTGGTGGTGATAAGGAGCATTTCTGGAATGAAACAAATGAAGGATTTAATAACCCAATGTGCACACATACATGAGCCTTTTAAATTAATGAAATACAATTGCTGTCTTACCAATAAGCTCTGGTTTGTGGTTGGTCATGATCTGGTAAAAGATATGGTAGCTCCTTTCATCTGACAACTGGAATGTTACTCTGGACTTCTCCAGCAAATCTGTGAAAAGGTTTTTTTATTGCAGGTCAACTTTCATTATATTATCCACAAAAATTAAAAAGCATGCAAAATTAAAGAGGTGCAAAAATAGAATATAACTACAGGTCACAATAACCGCATGTGAGGGAAAACTCCAGAAGTGTGTAAACATGAAAAACCACTCACAAGTCTCAATATCAGCTGAAGACAGTTTTCCTGAAGTTCCAAAGTGAATTCTGATGAATTTACCCTGTTAAGAATCAACATATTCAGAATTACACTCAAATGACAACATTTTTAAAAATGTGTTCTGCTTGGGAGAAAATTGAGTTTTGAACTCACAAAGCGAGAGGAGTTGTCATTCCTCACTGTCTTGGCATTTCCAAAAGCCTCCAGCAGAGGGTTGGCTGAAATGATTTGATCTTCCAGGGTTCCCTATAGGAGACATGTAAATCATCAATGAAACTGATTCAGAATGATTCAAACTGATTCATATGGAGCTTGTAAAAAATACAATATTTTCTAACCTGCATTTTGCCAGCGGCTGGAGCCTCTTTCTTCTTGTCCCCAATTGCTGCAATTGTAGCAAAGTACTGGATGACACGTTTCGTGTTCACAGTCTTTCCAGCACCGGATTCTCCACTAAGGGTAAAATAAGAAATAAGTTTGAAACTTTGTGTTTGATATTTTTTAAGATTGTGAAAATCAAAGTCAAACACAGGATTCATACTCACGTAATCAGTACAGACTGGTTCTCACGATCTGTTGATATGATATGAGAGTATTAGTAAATATGTAGCTTTTAATTAGATATATTTCATGGTATTGCTGTCTAAATTACACATTTTTACTTTGTATTTGGCATAGATTCACTCACCAGTGAGCATGTTCTGATAGGCGTTATCAGAGACAGAGAAGATGTGTGGCGGAGCCTCCATACGCTTTTTGCCTCTGTAGGCTGCCACAACCTCTGCATTGTACACTGGGAGCCACTTGTAGGGGTTCACAGTCGCACAAAACAGCCCAGAGTAGGTCTGAAATTGAAATGAGTAAAAACGGTTTACTAATAGAAGGGTCACATTGTAATTGTTGTTACTTGTTCTTTCCTTAAAAGTACAACTTTCTAGGCTTCAATGAATCACTTACGTAAATCATCCAGGCTGCGTAACGCTCTTTGAGGTTATACAGCACAGAGGGCTCGTTCAGGTGGGTCATCATCGCCATGTCCTCAATTTTATCGAACTTGGGAGGATTCATGGGGAACACTTCATCTTCCTTCACTGTTACAGTCTGAAAAATTAAATAACAAATAGACCACTCTAGGTAAAACAAAATACATATATTTATAATAAAATGCATATATATAATAATTATAAAAATAACTGTTTGCTTTTGCAGGATGCTACAGTACTTACTTGCCCAGCCTCATTTTTGACGGTGGCTTTGCCCCCTTCCTTGCTCTGGATAACACCTTTGACGTACAGGTCCTTGGTATCGACAACGAAGCAAGCAGTTTTGGCATCAAAAGGTTTGTTTTGGGCCTCAATTCTCTCCTTCTCAGGCTTCCTTAGGTAAATGGCAGCTGGGCCAAATACAGCCATCTCCGCGTCGGTACTCATGGTGGCGGCTTACTGTAATGATACAGATTGATTCATACAACATTCTTCTCTTTGTCAAGTACTCCATGACTAAAACTGTCTTGTTTACTTCCGAGTGACAAGATTCTGCTTTATAACCTTTTGAAAACAACATAAGTATTTATTCCTGCACACTTTTAAAGAATGGCCAGTAGTTTCCTATGACCATTGTTACTTTAATCTTCTAAAAAAGGATAAAGCTTCATAAGAGCACTACCAATATCTTTGCTGCTTTTACTTTTTAACCAGATTTCCAAAGTTACAAAATACATTTTTAAATAAGCTATTGATGCCTTTCAATCTCCCAGTTCAAATGAACACTAAGTGTATGAGTGTCTTTGAAAATTATAAACTGTAGAAAAAAGAAATATTCCTCAGAAGACCTTCTTTAACAGTCTTCTGTTATTACATTCTTAGTATCAGATTCAGCTTGCTTACTACCTACAAAGGTAATACATTTTCCATAAAGTTGTTTTGGTACATTATTCACACAGTTTACTGCAATTTCAGAAATCTAATTTTCTTAAATTCTGAAAAGTGGGTGTACAAACCCCTTGGTTCTGCAAGAAAAGTGATTAACTTCTTTTGGAAACAGTCTGACAAACTGTAATGTGCAAATTCAATATAATAATTAACAGAGGCAGAGCTTAACTATACAAGATGTTGTAACAGTAAGTAGCACAATAGAACCTGGACAACTGAATACATTTATTCTTTCTCATCAGAACAAAACTAAAAGACTAAAGAATGATCCCAGTGTTACTGGACATCTGGGAGCTCAGATGTTACTTTTGACTAATATTTTACACGTCAAAATTTGACTTGTGTGTGCTCTTATAGCACTTTCTTATTCATTCACATACTTACTGCTGATTTCTTACCTTTTTTAACACCAACCCCAGGAAGCTGAATATTGAATACTCCGCAGCACTGCAAAGCAAACATATATTGTTTTTTTTTTAAACTGAATATTTCTGGACTGTTGGCCTATAGTTGGACTATTCTTCATTCAATATTTATATTGATAGCATTAAATCTCAAGAAATGTGGTCATTTTGACATAAAATATTACAACCCATTATGAAGCAATTATCAGGTGATTTGTTTTGTGGAAACCTTAATAATTTAAAACTTATTTTGATGTGTTGTGGTTTGTAGGGAGAAGTGTCCATTTATTTATAGGAACTGAACTTTTGTTTGTACTAGTTTAAAAATTTAAATGTGAGTTTTCTGGGTATGGTTAATATTGAACAATCAGTTCTAAATTAACTGATCCAATAACAAAATAAAAAAAAAACTTAAGTAGCAGCTTACCACTAGTTGGAACTTGGCAGGCTTCTCAGTGCTGAGGGAGGTGTCTTGGAGCTGCTTTTATTGAGATCGTTTTGCCAGCCCAGCAAAAGGGGCCCTGCTATATTTGGTCATGTAGTGCTGATCAGTTCCCAATACAGCCACATTATCATTTTCTATTCAGCATGTAAATAGTGGTGTTAGTTTTTCATGTGGTAATATTGAAATCTCCTCTTTTATAGTTCAGGTAAAGCAAGCATTCCATGTGCGATTTTGTGCTTAAAATACTGAAGCAACTTGTAGTCACAAAATGTAGTCAGAATTTCTTTAGATATTTAATTGCCCAGAAAATGAGAAATGAAAAACTATCAAAATCAAATTAATAAATTACTACATTCAGACTACAATAATTCCATGTATTTAATTAAACTTTAATTAGAAGTTACTAACATTATGCAAGGAAAGGAAAAGGAAAACAGTATAGTTGTACACTGAAAATTGTGCACACTTTATTTTGAAGAAAAATATAATTTGTTCTCTACACAATTTCTGTATAATATATATATATAATAACAGATGTGACCAAAAGTTTGTTACCGTAGATTTGAAAAATGTAGCTTGGAACCATGTAGACTTAAATCTAATTAATATTATTGTAAATTGTAACCCTTGATCCATCACTGGAGGACAGCCTAGAAGAACTGTTTTTAAGGGCTGTTATAATAATGATAATAATAATTATTATTATTATTATTATTATTATTATTATTATTATTATTATTATTTAAATGAGCTATTAGACTACCTTAAGATTGGTATTATTAGTATCTGCCATTGTATGGAAACATACACATTTTGAGTATACCTAGTTTTGCTGCAAAATAAATCACTGATTTTAGAAATTAAAAGTTCTTATTACTAATTATAATTTTATATGATACATAATTTAGATTTAATGATATTGTTGACTACCAAAACTGGTAAAAACATTATTGGAAACACTAGTCCTAAAATATTTTTAGTATAAGTCGATATTAATTATAATTGATTTATAAATGATTTTATGACTGATAAAATTCTAATGCATGTAACTTTCTTTTATGTTATATATATATATTTAATAGGGACAAAGTGCCTGCAGTGATGGATAGGGAACTTTTCTTCTTTTTCTAAACTTAACTTGTTTTATTCCTCTCCTGGTGGAGAAGGAGGTCATTATTTGTGCTTTATGAAAAAACTATAATTAAGGTATTTTATTTAAAATGTACTGAAAATGTGTTTTACAGTGGTGAAGAAAAAAATGTCCTTGCTGAAATTGAATTCAACAGCCCTCTAATTTACTATTTCAGTTTGTAAATGTGCAAAATATATTGCTGAAATAATTTCTGACTGGAAACCACAAATAGAATTCAGTCTCAGTGTAATGTACAGTAAGGTATGTGGTAAAAAATACGAGTAAGGGGGCTGGGAGACAGTCATCTGGTCAGCTCTGTCAGAAAAGGACACGAGGAACTGCTGAGCACTCTTGAACCTGTCAGCTGATCCCCCAAGACTGTGCTTCATGTTTTCTCCTACATTAGTGAATGCACAGTGCATTGGAGAATAATATACACATTATGTGAATTAATGTACGATTAATATAGAATTTAGACCTGGAAAAATTAGTCTCATGGCTTTTGCTGAAACAAATAGGGAATCCACAAAAGTAAAAGTGAAATAGATTAATGCATTTATTGGAGACACTAAGAACTATATTTCACTTATCAGTATTTCACTTTTTGTGCTGATTATATTACTTGACACATACATTATTTAAAGTAAATAAACACACAGTATCTCTGTCTTTATTTAATAATGTTGTATTAAACGGAAAACTAAAGCATAAAAAAGTAAAATCAGAAGCCTTATCACATGGGCAACATGGTGCACAGTGTTTAGCTTTTCTGTCTTGCAGCATTGGGGCTCTGGGTTTTAATTCTGGACCTGGGGTGCTATCTGTGTGGAGTTTGCACAGAATGTTCTTCCTGTGTTTGTGGTTTTTATTGCTGGGTGCTCCAGTTTCCTTCCACAAAGATATACTGGAAGGTTAGCTGGCTTTGGGTCTGTGTGTACCCTTCAATGGATAGATGCATCCTGGGATAGGCTTCTGCTGCCCTGTTAGCCTGAATTAGATGAAGTGGTTAGAAAATGGATTGTGTATAAAGGAATGAATTTTATTAATATACAAGAGTTCTTAAAAAGTCGCATTATTTTATATGTACCAATTTCAGTATAATTGTCAACTAATATATAGTTGTCAAGGAAATCAATTAAGAATAAATTCACCATTACAATTTGATTTTGGAATAAATGAATGACATGCATGTACAATGACCAGAAAATTATCTGATTACATCATACATCATTTACTTGAGCAATTTGAATCTGTTTTTTGTAAGGGTACAAGAGCAGCCTTACGCCCAGGCATTAAATCCAGAACTTTCCAGCCCAGAACCTTAACTTACTGTTCCACACTACTTCTGTATAGATCGCACAGGAATGTATTTTTAAATGGTTGCAAGTGTGACTAATACCAAAGCTATGGAAGCAAACCCAACATGGTAGAGATCAAGCAGTGTCAAGTTCAAGGGGTTGTAAGGTGCAAGGACCAACACTTTCCACATGTAAAACTGCATACACTTATGGTACAGGTATGGTTGGGAGTGTGCACCCCTTTTACAAGGCACTGGTAAATACTGATAAGATGGTCCCATCCAGTCAGAACTGATGAGTGAACTGATTTAGAACCCGGGCAGCAACTGCCCACAGACAAGTTTGTGTATGGCAACCAGGGAATTGATTTTACAATTCAGTTACAATTAAGCACGTTGTTGTTGTTTTCCCTAATCATACCATCAGGCCCTAACACTATCTCATCCATCGTGGCGTTGTTTGGACAACCACTTTTCTGTCTATCTAGAACATCCATTCTTTTGTTTGTCAACACTGTGCAGTCATGTTACCATCAATGTTACCATCAGTCACTACAACTGAAATTTTGTAGCAACTAGGCACTGCTGAAGAATCTGTCAAACCTAGACCACTCTGACACCATTCAGACCTTGGTTCACGACTACAGAGAACTTGACTCCTTTACTAGCATGTTCACCTAATCGCATCTTGTCAATGAACATTGGACTCCTAGTGATTGTCTGTCCTGAAATTTCCCATGCAGTAGAATAAGCAGTGTGCTTTTCTTTCTTTATTTTCAGTACTTCAGATCTTCACATTTTCTCATCTCCCATGCCAAATCAACACTCTCACTTAATGACTTAATGAGGTGATTTTTGCGGCACTCACACTCTTAAGATATAAACTGTACTGTATATCAGTTGTACTGTATGCAGACACATTGTACTTTTAGTTATACTACTTCATAAAACATTATATAATTACCATGTAGTTGCCCTAAAATGATACATATTGCAACATATACCATAATCCATTATTAGTAAGAAATTGATTATGATTATTAATTTAAGTATTGCAGCAGCCATTTATCTTGCCCATGATTTTAGATTTTAAAATTAAAGTGTTTAATTTCTATTCACTAAAAATCATTACATTTACATTTGTGATGATATGGGGTTAATTATTCATTTGTCCCACAGTAATACCCTTCTTTAACCCAATTGCAATACTTTATCTTTTCATGCAGTACAGTTAGTCACACAGACCAGGATTTACACTGGTCTAGCAAGTAGGTATGCTTACAATACCCATCATATGGTAGAATTTAATCTTACATTTTAGAATTAATCTACAATTAAATTTGAAAAATATTTCCAGATATTTTTTTCATTCTTGCTTTTAGTGATTGGCAGCCTTTTAGGACCAGGCATTAATTTATTTAACGTAAATCTAATGTAAAGTTACTGTATGTTAAATAATATGCAAATGAAGGGACAGAGAATGAGCACGAGTCTCAAATGCAAGGCCTAGAAAAGTGTATGATAAAAATACAGGAAGGAGGGACTGGGAGCCCCTAACTGTCAAAAAAGGAAAGGAAGGATGGTGGTGCTATATGATCCCTGTCAGCACATCTGCTGAGTATTTGTCATATTTTTCTAAGTTAATAATTCTCTTGCCTTTGACACAGTGCACAAAATTGTGGACCTGTGCATGTGCAAGTTAAATTATGGTAAGATTTTAAGGATTTACATATTTCTTACCACACTACATCAGGTTAAACTATCAAAGGGATTGTTTAGACAAATGCAACACCCTTGATTCTAAAAGCTTGTGTCTTAGAATAAAGATTTAAATGTGGACAAGTATTTTATTTGTGGACAGAGGTTGCTGAGCATAATCTCATAATAACTTAGTATTTGCTTAATATCATTACTATAAATATTAACTTTAAATAGGGTAACTCTGCCTATCAGCCGTTAGGCACAATTCGTAAGACAAAAATACATGTGAGATCTCTAGATAAAACTGGACAATTTAAAGAGCAACGAATGAGATTACAACAATAATAAATCACTGTGTGTTGCTGTAATTGCTAAAGTTGTATGTCTGAAATATGTACAAAAACTATAAGGGGACAGAGTGCTGTCAATCCCCAAAATCGTTTCAGAAGGAATTCTGAAGAATCATAATCTGTTGTCTTTAAAATTACAAATATTCTAAACCCAAGGACACATTAAAATGTGTTGTTAGTAAACTTATTAGAGGCTTCAGGGAAACTGTAATAAGTACTGTATGATGATATAGCTAATAATACAAACAACATTTTTGTGATTATATAACAGTGCTTTATGGTAACATCACCATTTATTACTATATATAACGGTTACACGCATTGGTATCATTTGTGTATTTCAGATGGATTGAATCAGTTAAACTCTCCAAATATACCTACTCTCCAAATGTTTGCACTACCACAGTCAGGGAAGTTAATGTTTATTTTATCAAACTAAGGCCTCAGGGCAGAATCTGTTTAGAAGCCAATGTTTTGAAAGGTGAAAATTAAAGTTTATATTTTGAAATCTTTCTTCAACCAGCTATGGCACAGACATAAGACTACATAAAGAATATGTTGGAATGCTGTCACTGTAAACTTTGAACTCATCTCACCTGTCTTAGTTGTTCATGACTTGATTTAAGATGCCTAACAGAAGGAATTGAACCAACTGTGGAAGTGGATTAACAGTGCATCTCTTACTGTCTTCACTGCAAACCAGGAGCAGAAAGTATGACAGTTCAGTGTCTGTCTATTTGAAAAATTAAATTAACATAATTTGATTTCTTTCACAATATACAAAATAGATATCTTATAACATATACAGTATAGAATCTTATTTGCACTCTTTAATGTGTATTTAATTTTACTTTCCAGATATGGAATACTTTTTGCCCTTAAAATGATCCCAGAGATCGCTTTGACATATACAGTATGAAGAAAACATATTTCTGCTCACAGCTATTGAATCCACATATTGATAGATCTGACCTACAGTATGTGAATAAGAAAATTGTGAAAGTTGGACAAGACAGGAAAAAAGAAAGGGTGCATCAGAAACAAATGAAGGAATGATTGAGTTGAAAAGGAAAAGAAGAGCACTGTGCTATATGAAAGCTGGTAACAGTTCTGCTGAGTCTGTGTCATGTTTTCTCTAAGTGAAAGACTCATGTAGCATCGGTATCCCATGTCTTATATCCATGCACGAATGTAGTGTCAAACAGATGCAACAGGAAAAATTTCAGAGGGCTCAGACTGTCAAAAAAGGAAAGGAAGAATTCTGTGCTATATGAAACCAGTAAGTGGATCTGCTGAGTTTATGCAATACTTTCTCCAATGTAAGGAATTGTATAGAATATATATGTCAGTGCACTTATGACACTGGAGCAACTTTCCTGTTTAAGAAATAAGACACCAGGCTACATTCAGTGTTACAATAATCAAGGCTGCAAAAACATTGACGGGGCTAAGTGATAATTCTCAACATAGACAAGTTTAAAAATGATCTTTCTGAAAACATTACTATGCAGGTATTACAAAAAGATATGTGAAATGTCTATGAATTATTGTGGTAACTAGGTGTAGTATATTTGAACATGTTTTGCCCTGTTTTATGATGTGCAGCGGTATTTCGGGAAACCCAACAGTAAATTGAAGGAATAAAGAAGTTTGTCACTTAAGTACTAAATCATATATTTTTTTCTATTTATATCTTGAATCTTGCCAATAATTAATAATTAATAAGTGTTTCCCTTTTTGGAGGTATATGAGGGCTTTACAAGGCCATTTTTTCTGTTGCCATCTGTTGAATATGGAACAGGCAGCGGGTTTATTCCATGCTGAAAAGAAAAGAAAGGAAACAACGTTTCGGCTGTGGAGCCTTCATCAGTTTTGAATATGATTATTATTAATGGTAACAGCCCTTTACATCTGTGAAAATTACAGTAAATACTGTACAGTAGTTGTCCGGTCTACAAATGCATGTTCTATAGCAGAATGTACCAGTGGAACTGCACCATTTCTCTGCTGGTTTTACAGTATCAAATGAAAATGACCAAACCAGATGTGTTGTTTGAACCAACTGGAATTGTTTAAGGTGACAAATTCCTTACAATTTTTAGCAACAGGTATCACGAGTGTAACACATACCAAAAAAGAAAATTTTGAGTGGTGCCTTATGCTGCAGTGGTAATTCCAGACATAACTAAGGAATTTGCTGTGTTGGCAGGAAGAGCCTTCATATTTATATTCAACACCAGAGCACTTGTAATGGCTTTCTGCAGTTACAGTAAGTTGCAGTGTTTTCCACACAGTTCACTTAGTGCATGATTTGTCAGAAATGTAGTAATTTGGATTTAACATGGTAGTATATTTTTATGTTAGTTTTAGTGTTTAACTGTTAGAGTTGTTTCTGTTCGTGTCATACACATAATTAATGTTATATTTTATTCTCAGGATTGTGGGGCATGTTTAGCTTTTCATATTTTAGTAGATGAGTAAATCTAAGTGTCACACAAGGCTGTTATAATTGAAAGACATATGCAATATTTTTTTTTTATATTCCAGAATGTATGGGTATGGGAAACGCTCAACAAATTATTTGTATTGTATTAATCCATTGTTACTGTATGTTGCAACAGGGTCCAGAAGCATAGATCTGTTGGATAATATGTACTATAGGTTAACCGACATATGTTGTAATATCCTAACTTTTTTATTGTACAAGACAAAGTAATGTAGATTGTTTAATTTCCTCACTTAGCTGGGGAAAAAAATCAAAAATACAAAACACAGTCTACTTTTTTTAAAACACTTAAAAAGTGATAATAATTGATTGGTTGTGGTAGTATAATATATCCCTACTCTTATAAACAGCTCTTTAATGACCAAGTCATTCTTCTACAGAGCAGTATCCCATGTTATCCTACTGTTTTGTTGGTTTTAGAAATTCGGGTCCAGAAGGAAGAGCACCACCTAATGATGCATCAAAGCCACTTACAGCAAGAACCTAATTTTCCTTGGATGTCCTTTGGAGCCTTTCCTCACTTCTGGAAATGCATGAGTTCAGGCCAGAAGGTAATAACGCAGATACTGTACAACTGTTACTTTCAAATAGTGTATTTATTTTAATGTGTTAGTTTATTAACCCATTATCTAGCTTTTGTAACAATAAACCCATCTCCTTGTTAGTTGTGTGTTAGCAAGTATACATATAATACATTATTATATATTATATGTGTTATATTTTCATTGTACAAGTAAGACAAAGTAATGTAAATTGTTTAACAATTTACATTACTTTGTTTATAATCAGCAATTCTTCTTCTGATAATTATCATCATCATCATGATCATCATCATCTCAGTAGTAATTTTATTTTTACTTTTTAAGAGACATTCAGGGTGAGTCTGGTTGTGTTGAGGGACTTGGTAAATTCATC
The DNA here is from genome assembly GCF_059453375.1 of Lepisosteus platostomus. Taxonomy (NCBI): domain Eukaryota; kingdom Metazoa; phylum Chordata; class Actinopteri; order Semionotiformes; family Lepisosteidae; genus Lepisosteus; species Lepisosteus platostomus. The sequence goes on from NC_142621.1 coordinate 38,690,127, forward strand.
TACTGTACATACACAAAATTTATGTAAACCACATAAGTTACGTTAATGCTGAAAGAAAAACCTACAGTATATGAACCAGACTTTAAACATAAGTTCAAAGTCATAAGTTGCTCTCTGATAAGAACCATTTGTAACACAAGGTCCTGGAGTATCAGACAAAACTATAATTGTATACATTATACAGTTCATTGTGGAATACAGACCAACTCTGAGTTGAAAAATGCTGTAATTGTTCCTTGTAATTATGGTATATTTTTGGTTTTACAGTACAAAGTAGATGACTATTGTTTGGATTAGTAGAACCAGAGTTCTTATACATAGGTGCTTGGAGTTTCAAGATTGTAATGCAGTGTTAAAATAAAAACAAGATGTGAAAAATTAGTAGCTCTAGTCATACCAGTCTGCTTTGATTTTTCTTGTTATTAAAGAAACTAGAATGTGGTTTAGGAATCCAGAGACTGAAAAGAAACTCTACTCTAAATGAATTCCAGATTTTAATTATTCAGAAAAACTTTGCAGTTCTGTACACCATCAGTGTACATCAGTATTAAACTAAACAATCAGCCCAAGCAAAGTATCATATTATTTCATTATTTTACTAGGAACCTAAATGTGATTGTGAAACCAAATTACTGAAAACACTAGAAAATCAAAAAGAGTTTCATACTTTATATACTGTATTTCTGTTATTAATGGCAGCAGTGGTATTAGTTGTAGTACCGTGGTTATATTTTCCTGCACAATATCATATGAAGTTTCTCTAATGGCTTTGTTAATTATGAGCATGTTTTATGACATGTGCAGTCTGGTCTAAGATGCCTGCTATGAATAGGTCTGGACACATATACATAGGCAGTACAAGTAATACTGTACATGCAGAGACTTCACTTGCAAACTGATCTGATGTTGGATCCAGTTCAGAATATTCAGCATATTTTTATGACCCAAACATAAGTATGTTACATGATCCTAAAGCATTTTCATCATGTTGGGGCAGATGGTAGAGGTCAAATATAGAAAATGATTTTTAAATTATTTTACTGAATTTGCTTGATTGAGAGTATTTATTCACAATGGCACAATATCTATAGTAATACTGTAAAGCATTTTCTTCAGGCTGTAAAAAATTGTTTACACATTTTTCACTTTCCATAAGAAGGCTATATAGTGGGAACTTCATAAATATTTAATATTGATTTCAGCATTATAAAAAGCAGTACCTACAGGAACTGTATATGCATTAAAGACATTCCTAATTAGTCTTGGTGATTTCTTTTACAGGTGTGTGAAAACAGGATTTTTTTTTATTTTGGACAACACCAGGAAAGAGTTACATCTGTACGCTTTAATAAATTTTAAATTAAATTTAATAAATTTAATAAATTTTAGCCCTGATGAAGATACAATTTTAGAGACGTGTGTTACAAAACTGACATTTTTAATATTGTATTGAATAACGGTATTGATAAAAATGATAATTTTAGGTCAGATTTAGTATACATGCTATTCCAATATGTTATCTACTGTAAATTGCCTTAGATAAAATAATAATTAATCGCATATTTATATAGTACTTTCTTATTGCACAGAATCACAAAGTGGTTTACAAATAGGATGTGATCCACTTCATCAATAGGAAGGTAATACATGTGGAATCCATTCACACAGCAAATTGGGTGAGAAATTGATTTAGCCATTTAATTGAGGGAGAACATTGAGGTTGGCTAGATGTTATAATCACATGGTGGAATTTAGCAAGGACACTGCAATTACTTCAACTGCTTTTACAAGAATAGTGCCAAAAGATCTTTATTAACTGAGTCTGCTTTAACTTATAGTGTGAAGGATGTCATCACCTACAGGACCATGCCCCTAGTCACTAGTATTGGAAGAACATTTTGGAATTTGTGGTCCTTAGGAAAGAGTGCTATCTACTGGGCCATCGATGCACTTACTTGGCGGCCTTCCATCCCAGTACTGACCAGGCCCTGTATTTAGCAGTTGGAAAGCAAACATTAAGCTGCTAGTAACAGCAACCAAACAAGCTAGATGGGCCACATGGCCTCCTCTTATCTATACCTGTTCTTTCTTATCACATTATACTTATTTAAGAGCAAATGATCAAGGCTGTTAAAAACTCATTATGCTTTATGTGTCCTATAGGATGTCTAATTGTTAGTGTCTAACTTGAGTTTCATCCTTGACTTTCCTGTTCGGTGGTTGCTTCACTTGAGTGCGTGACTGGCCAGCAGACATGGGAAAGGACCTTGACGTGGTTCTGTTGCTCACAATCCTACTGACTGTGCCAACGCTTTCCCTTTTAAGGTCTATTCACACTGGGTCAAATGTATGAATATAATTGCAACAGCTAGAAAAGTAGATACAGGAACTTGAGTTTCATGTTCAGTTTTGTGGTTGAATCTCATAGTAGCTACACAGATGAGTTGTGATGTAGTTGCTCATCTACCATACTTAAAAAAATCTAGATTGAAAAGTTTAGGAGTACCCAAACTGTTTAACTAACAACGATTTCTGTGGTGAAACGTTTTGAATTTCACTTTTAAGAGACGTACAATACAAATGATTGTTATGCATGACCTTTCACAACAGAGACAAAATAGTGATGTATATACATGTAATATTTATATACATATATATGAGTCATTCATATAATATGCTATATAAAATAAAACACCAAAAATCTTTTATTTTGCAGCTTTTGACCACTTGGATACATTTTTAGAGCTACATATGTCAGATTATGCTAGTTTAAATTGATTAAGATGTTCAATTTGTATATTGTCCTTTTTCTATATTCATTATAATCTACCTGAAAAAAGCACTTAAAAATGTCTGGTGTGAATAGATCTTAGCGTGAATGAAAAATGTATTTTGAATCTCATGTTATCTTAATGTCTTGATTAAATACTGTAAAATAAAGAGCTTAAGAAATTGTGATTGGAGATGCAGTACTTTACATTTGAATGTTTGACAAAAAAGTATACTGAAGTTAAATATACTGCATTTAACCTGTTAGTGATTTTGGCCCTCAGAGCTAATTTCCACCTGGAATTTTCTCCCTTTAAATATTTTGTTATATCAACAAATATAACAGCAGAACAAAGCAGAAGCCTGGTTCAGGCCTTAACATTATGGGAAAAGTTGCCTCAGTCTGGAGAGAGGTTATTAGTAGGGTACTGCAGGGATCAGTATACTTCTTAATTTATGTCAGTGATCTTCTAAATTGTGGTAGTGAGTGAACCTTTCAAATTAACAGATGATAAAGAAGTTAATGGAGGTGCAAAACCTGACAAAGTCAGCAAGATGAAACTTTTGACCTGTGAAAACAGAATACTTAGGAACCTAATCAGGTTTTAAAAATCCTGAAAGGCATTTACTGAACATCTTCATCATCATCAATATTAGAAGAACCCAGGGCTACAAGTGATGATTAAGATTTGAAGAAATCAAGACAGAATATAATTCTGTACTCACAATGCCAAGGGGGCTGGGACAAACTAATGTACATAGACACTTTATTGAAGATGATGAATGTCTTGGTGAGATTCATGAATCATTAAGCTAACAGTACAAAAGCAAGCAAAATAAGAATATAACAGGAGTTACAACTGGGAGGCCATGACTGAGTACCTTGTTCCATGCTCCCACAACCCTTTGAGTAAGAGTCCCTCCTGTTCTCAGTTTTATATATACAGTACACTTTTAACTTGCTTTCTACTTGTGTCCTCTGAATTCATGGCTCAAATATGAACCGGAGATGAGATGGTCCAAATAGCTTCTGTCCTTTGTAACCTTTTTCATATTCTTCCTTGCTTTTTTATCTTCTTCTGTACAGCTGATTGTCTTTGCTCAACAGATAACTAAGTGTTCTGATTCCCATCCTTTAGATTAACCATATTTCTGCTGTGGATTCCTATAGTTTCAACATGACTGTACTGTCCTTTATCACACTGTACCATGATTATCACACTGCACCATATGAATAATATTGTTCAATATACTAAACACTCTATAGAAATATTTATCTTACTTTATGCCTCGCTATTCTCATGGTCTGGTGTGGTAAAGGGTGGTGTAGTGAAGGCATGAAACCGTTGTAAAACTGCAGCAAAAAGTCTAAACCTCTATGGTAAATTCCACAAGATAAACGTTCAAATGAGAAGTTATATTTTATTATTACAACAGAATGCACTAGTAAAGGGTTCTATCTAATAAAGGTACCTCATACCATTTTGTATGTCTGGTTATTCATACTCTGCATAATTTAAGGGAGTGCAAAATTAAGGTGCTGGGTAATAACAGAAGAACGAGGACTGCACTGGAGCTTCAGGTCAAAGAATCCAAAGTATACAAATATGCACGTGCTCCTTGTGGATATAGCTAGAATTTTGCAGTGAAGCAATGGACATACTGGGAAATAAGCACAGAAGGCAAAATGTAACTTCACATGCTTTATTTAAGGTGAGAGGAAAGTGCTATCTATTGTGATTCTGGGAAATCATATTGTATGAATTTCCCACAGGCAAATCCTGATACTTCTTCTACTCTTCTGCTTCTTTTCCCTTTGGAAGTGAAAAAAAATAGAATCCTTTATTTAGTTGAATAGTCTTATTTCTATACTCTTGATTTCTTCATCAATCATTTCTTAACCAAAGAAATGTTCATACCTTCTATTCTGCAAGAAAATCAGTTGTCTAAAAGTGATGCATTAATCATACATTAAAATGGACACAACTCATTCTCAGACTAACTTTCAAGGTGAATATTTCAAAGCACTGGTCAAGCATGTATTAGATTTTCTGATTGAATGCTAATATAAAATTTGTGCAGTAATAATACACAACTGCAACCCCTTTTTGCCACTGTCTTTTAATACCTCTTACAGTTAACATTTTTCTGAGGTGAGCCAGGAACGTCTGGTTTACTTTCGAGAAATATGAAAGTATCAGCAGTGTATGGCACCTTTTGAAAAATAATGGACACTAACCTTGGACACAATATCACGGCTTCTGGCTCTCAGCTTGTTGACCTGGGACTCGGCGATGTCAGCACGTTCATCAGCTTCTTCCAGCTCATGCTGCACCTTCCTGAACTTGGAGAGATGGGTATTGGCCTGTTCCTCCTGGAGGTATAAAAATACATAAGTTAATTTACTGTATGTGATGTACAGAAATCTGCTGTGTAATAAAAAATAAATGTCAAGAGTTCATTAAAAGGTCAGTAATTACTGATTTTAATCTCCATGTTCGATCAAAAGGATACACACTTTATGAAATGCTTTGGACAGTCTATTAATTATTGCTCCACTGCAAAAAAAGGGACCTTCAATGTTTCAATACCAAGAAAGCTTGATAAATTATTTTTAACTTACAGCTTCTTCAGCCTGTCTCTTGTAAGCCTTCACTTTCAGTTGTAGCTTATCTACAAGGTCTTGAAGTCTAAGCACATTTTTTTTGTCTTCTTCAGCCTGGAAAAAATTAAAGTTTTAAAATGAATCAATTTAATGCTGTGATCTGAACAAAAAACATAATTCTGAATATTTCTTAAACTTTTGGAAACTATCATATTACCTGATAAGTGAGCTCCTTGACTCTTCTCTCATATTTTCGGACACCTTTAATGGCCTCAGCTCCACGTTTTTGTTCAGCTTCCAGCTCGTTCTCCAGCTCACGCACCTGTAATTATTGGATATATATTAATCCACACTTCTTTTCATGTACACTGTGCATCAAAAATGATTGTGTTAATTATACCCCACCCTGGCCTCCAGCTTCTGGAGCTGTTTCTTTCCACCCTTCATTGCCAGCTGCTCAGCCTCATCCAGACGGTGCTGCAGGTCCTTCACTGTGATGTCCAGGTTCTTCTTCATTCTCTCCAGGTGAGCGCTGGTGTCCTGCTCCTTCTTTAGCTCCTCTGCCATCATAGCAGCCTAGAATTATGGAGGAGGAATATGCTGATTTAATTTATCTAAAGACCAGGAATTTTTGTTTTTGCATTTTTCATTTTGTACTCACCCAGTTGAATAACTATTTTCTACAGTTCAGCTCGTATTATTGTAAAGGAAGGGCAGACAGGCCTGCTCACTTTAACTTCATCTTGTGACATGCTACAGCACAAGATCTGTAGCAGCTCTCAGGAGGATTAGCATTAACTGGAGGAGCAGAACATCTGCAGCCATATCACCCTGCAACTCACAACTACCAACCCACTGAAGCTAAGCGGGTGTGAGCCTGGTCAGTACCTGGATGGTAGACCTCCTGGGAAAAACTAAGGTTGCTGCTGAAAGAGGTGTTAGTGGGGCCAGCAGGGGGCGCTCACCCTGTGGTCCACGTGGGTCCTAATGCCCCAGTATAGTGATGGGGACACTATACTGTAAACAGGTGCCATCCTTCGGATGAGATGTAAAACCAAGGTCCTGATTCTCTGTGGTCATTAAAAATCCCAGGGTGTTTCTCGAAAAGAGTAGGGGTGTAACCCCGGCGTCCTGGCCAAATTTCCCATTGGCCCTTACCAATCATGGCCTCCTAATAATCCCCCTCTATGAACTGACTTCATTACTCTCTGCTCTCCTCCCCACTAATAGCTGATGTGTGGTGAGCGTTCTGGTGCACTATGGCTGCCGTCGCATCATCCAGGTGGATGCTGCACATTGGTGGTGGTGGAGGGGAGACCCCATTACCTGTAAAGCACTTTGAGTGGAGTGTCCAGAAAAGCACTATATAAGTGTAAGCAATTATAATTATTAATTAATCTTTCACTGATAGAAGCAGGCCTGCATTTACTCAGGATAGTGCAGATGTCACTATTTTGTATAGAGCCAAGAGAATCCTGTCCTAATAACCTGTTATAAATAAATTGTTATCTATGTCTTGGGAATTTCTAAAACTTATGTGATTTAAGAAGAGTCTATAGCTTTGATGAAATGTATAACTTACATCTGTAATAGCTTTCTTGGCTTTTTCTTCTGCATTCCTTGCTTCCTGTATGGCATCATCCACTTCACCTTGTAGCTGACTTACGTCAGTCTCAAGTTTCTTTTTTGTGTTGATGAGGCTAGTGTTCTGCGTATGTACAGAAGAGGCAACATTAGATCATTCTACTTTTTTTAATATGAATATTAACTAAAAAATTAAAAGGAGGATTCTTTTCAACCTGGGAATGTAGCAGTTGTACTCGTTCGCTTGCATCAAGCAGTTCCTGCTCAGCGACCTTACGACCTCTCTCTGACTGTTCCAAGGCAGCTCTCATTTCTTCAATCTCTGCCAGCATCAAGCTGTTCCTGCGCTCCACCATTGCAAGCTGCTCCTTAAGGTCTTCTTGAGTTCTGATGGCCTCATCCAAGTGAATTGTGACATCCTGGACACAAAAGGTTTAAATTAAGACATGAAATGATTGACAAGTCTTGATGAAAATGAGATTCCTCCATCTTTACCTACAGCAGAACCTCTATATTCACTAGTTCTACTCTCAATTACACCTATTCACTCAAGATTATGAGTGACTACCTTATCTGCATTTGCAGTAGTGCTGCACTGTTACAAACGATAAATGCACTCTTCTAACTAACTTACTAAGCCACTGTATTTCATAACAGTGATCAAATTTGCATTGTTAACGTATTGTTTCTCTCTATAATTCAAGTTATTAAGTTAAGTTTCCAAATCATTATTCACAGAGACTTCAATGTACCTAACCCATGTGAATATTAAGGTTGTACTGTATTTACTTTGTAAGTTATATTGATGCCAACTTTTTTTACATACCTTGAGTTGTCCTTGGACATTCCTCAGTTGTTTCTGGGCTTCAGCAGCCTGACGGTTGGCATGGCTCAGCTGAATTTCCATCTCATTGAGATCTCCCTCCATCTTCTTCTTAATTCTTAGGGCATCATTTCTGCTCCTGATTTCTGCATCAAGAGCAGTCTGCATGGAGTCCACAATCCTCTGAAGGTTTCTCTTCAACTGCTCCATTTCCTCATCCTTTTCAGCAATCTTTCTGTCAACTTCAGATTTCACTTGATTCAGTTCTAGTTGTAGACGAAGGATCTTGGATTCTTCGTGTTCTAAAGATGCCTGAGATTTTAATGGAAATTTTTTTAATTAAATACATATTTTAAATATTTTGGCACCACACAAATGCAGACATCTCACTCTCAGTTACCTCAGCTTCTTCCAATGCAGTCTGAATTTCAATTTTTTCTGATTCCACCTGCTTCTTGGATTTCTCTAATTCATGGATAACTTTTCCGTTCTCTCCAATCTGTTCAGTGAGATCTGATATCTCCTCTGTAACAATATGATTTATAATCATTAAAGATTCCTCATGAACTATACAGTTTCATAAGATAAATGCAGACTATTTGAACACATACGTTGCAAATTCTTGTTCTCTCTTTTAAGAGTTTCAAGATGATCCAGAGCCTCTTCATACGAGTTCTTCAGCTTGAAAAGCTCTGTGCTAAGAGACCGAGACTCTTTTTGAGCAGTTTCCAGCTCAGCCTGGCCTTCCTCAAACTTCTGCTTCCAGTCTGCCAAAATCTAAAAGCAATTTAAAAGTAAAATTGCATATTTATATAAGGTTGTGTCATATGGAAATATTTTAACTTCATTGATAAAGCAATACAATACTTTGTCAAAGTTCCTCTGCTTCTTATCAAGGGCAGCTGCTAGAACATTTGCTCTCTCCACATCAATCATGAGGTCCTCCACTTCACCCTGAAGTCTCTGCTTGGTCTTTTCCAGAGAGCCACACTTGGAGTTCACAGCCTCAATTTGTTCCTCAGCATCTTGGAGCCGCTGGGCAAGCTTTTTCCTGTGGAAAGTGATGATTGTTAGAATTTGTTCAATCATTTTAGATCTCACAGGAAAGCACTTAGTTTAAGAGTAGAAATAATGTAGTTACTTGGCCTCCTCAAGCTCCTCAGTGCGCTGGATGGCGTCAGTCTCGTATTTTGTCCTCCACTGAGCCACTTCACTGTTGGCCTTGGACAATGAGCGCTGCAGCTCAGCCTTGGCCTCCTGCTCCTCCTCATATTGCTCCCGGAGCAGGTCGCAGTCATGGCGGGCGGACTGGAGACCATGAGCCAGGGCGTTCTTGGCCTTTGAAAAAAGTTACATGGGGTTAGTAAAATCATTTTATGAAATAAAACAATTTTGCAACTTACATAGTTCATTTTTGTGATTAATGTTTTAATGATTCAAGGGGGTAACACAGTAGTTAGAATTGCTGCCTCGCAGTGCACGGGCTCTGCGTTCAAATCCGGTACTTGGGCTCTATCTACATGAAGTTTATATGTTCTCTCTGTGTTCACCTGAGTTTCCTCCTGGTGCTACAGTTTCCTCCCACAAGTACAAAGACATACTGTATTGGTGGGTAAATTGGTTTCCGGGAAAATTTGTGTGAGTATGAGCATGTCTGTGTGTCTGCCCTGTGATGGACTGGTGTCCTTTCCAGGGTGTACCCTGCTTTGTGCCTGTTTCTTCCCGGGATGGGCTCGGACTCTCACGCAATCCTAAATTGGTTTAAGTAGTTAGAAAATGGATGGATGATTCAAGTGTTCAATATCCAATTCATCCTTAAAATAATTTATAAATAGAGTGGATGAACAGTAAAACATGAATCAGCAGAAACAGGTGGAAATTTAGTGGCCATTTAAAACTGAGAACAGAAAACACCAAGCCATGTCATTGAAGCTGAAACCCTGGCCTCATTCTAGAAATAGCTGCTAGATGGGCCAAATGATCTCCTCTTCTTTGTGTAACTATTCATATATTCCTATTCTCATACCTTTGTTTCTTCTTCAAGTTGCCTCTTCAGTTCTTCAATTTGCTGAGTGAAAGCCACTTTGTTTCTTGTCATTTGGGTAATTAAGGCATCCTTTTCTTCCAGTTGGTGTGAAAATTCACCTTATAAAATCAAATAAAAAAAAATATTTTAACAGGGCATTTTTTAAATGTAAGACTAAATTAATCATTTTATTTATTTTACCATTTTCTGTTTGAAGTCTTGCCCTTTGAGTACTCATTTCATTCATTTGACGAATATCCTCGTCATGTTTCGATTTCAATTCACTGAGCTGGTCCTCCAAAGTTCGGCACATCTTCTCGTAATTTGCCTTCAGATGAAAAAAAGTTTTTCTGTTGGTTTACTTTTTAATTACTATTCCTCAAGTAAAAACAGATTTTATTTATATTTACCTTTGACTTGGAAACTGATTCCATGTTGCTGGAGAGGTCATCAATTTCCATTTTGTACTCGCTCTTCTCCTTCTCCAGCTTCTGTTTGACTCTCTGCAAGTTGTCAATCTGCTCCCCTAATTCTGCCACACTGTCCGCCTGCTTCTTGCGGAGAGCTGCTGCGGTGGCTTCATGCTGCAGAGTGGCCTCTTCAAGGTCACGGCGGAGCTTCTGGAACTCAGCTTCACGTTTCTTGTTCATCTCAATCTGGGCAGAAGTTGCTCCTCCAGCTTCTTCAAGTCTTTCACTGATCTCCTCAAGTTCCCTGGAGAGATCAGACCTCTGCTTCTCAGCCTTGGCCCGAGCAGCACGTTCAGCCTCAATTTCCTCTTCAAGCTCTTCAATTCTGGCCTGTTAAGGTAACAAAATATAATTCTGCCTATATACTGTATATAATTACTATACAATCATGACAAATAGGCTATCAACATAACAAAATAAATTAACACTATGATATGGATCTATTAGACTGAAACAAACATATAATATAGAACATTTTGTGAAAATACCTGCAGTTCTTTAATCTTCTTTTGAAGTTGAGCACCCACAGTTTGCTCATCTTCAATTTTGCTGAGAAGCTGACTGATTTCAAAGTCCTTCCTATTAAGGGGGACATTAACACAAAGGAGTTAATTTCTGTTTGGTTTTATCTGCAAATGTGTGTTTTTCTAAGTTACAAAAATCTTACTTTTTTAGTCGCTCTTCTAATTGTTGTCTGTCATTTTCCAAATCCATTATGGATTCCTGGGCAAGTTTCAGATCACCCTCCAGCTTCCTCTTGGCTCTCTCCAGGTCCATCCGGAGTTTCTTTTCTTGCTCCAGTGAACCTTCAAGCTAGAATATTTGACACATTATTAATTGTAGTTCAAGCTGTCTCAAAATACATGAAGTATTTGTTTGGATGTGTCACTTACATCATCCACTTGCTGTTCAAGCTTTGTCTTGGCTTTAGTCAGAGTGTTGACTTTGTCCTCCTCTGCTTGCAAATCATCAAGAGTCTGTTGATGAGCCTCTTGGAGAGCTTTCTTCTCCTTGGTTAGCTTAGCAATGCTTTCATCTAAAGCAGTCATTTCTTCTGTCAGGTTTTTAACCTACATGTGTTTAAAATTAAAGTTTTAATTTTTAGTTACTGCTGTATAAAAATGTAATTAGTAATATTCAATAAGAAATTCTAACCTTGTTTTCAGTTGCATGTTTCTCCTTCTCCACTTTGGCCAAGGTGAGCTCTAAGTCATCAATGTCTTTCTTGAGCTCAGAGCACTCATCCTCCAGTTTCCTCTTCTTGGCTGTCAGCTCAGCATTCATTTCCTCTTCATCCTCCAGTCTCTCCGATATCTCTTTCACTTTGGCCTCAAGTTGGATTTTATTTTTGATGAGTCCTTCACACCTTTCTTCAGCATCAGAGAGATTTTCAGTTTCCTGGAAAGAGATTGTATAGTTGGTAACAACTGAACCAGAGAGAATCAGGATAGTACAATTATTATTATTTCATATGATCAATTATATTTTAAAGAATCTGTTTAAGTAAAGAGATGTTCTGATGCACACTGCAAACTCAAACAATATTTCATGGCAAAAAAATTCTTAGAAACAATATTATCTTGTAGGCATGAGGAAAATATAGCTTTGATATTTGATATCAGATATCAGATACTAGAGAATTAGTATTATAGACTATATACAGTACATACTGATTGCACTTGCAATTGCAGATCATTTTTTTCCTGCAGGAGTGTCACCATTTTGGCTTCAAGCTCCTTTCTCTTGGCTTCTGACTTTGCCAGGTCTTCCTTGCACTTAGCAAACTCTTCCTTCATGTTGGCCATCTCCTTCTCAGCCTCTGCGCTCTTCAGAAGAGGCTTGATCTTGAAGTACAGCTTCATCCATGGCCAGTGTTTCACATTCATGAATGAGCGGATGTTGTATTGGATGGTGAAAATGGACTCCCTAAGCAAAAAAGTAAGTAAAAATATTGACTTCAGGATTAATTTTAAAGTCTTTTAAAACGTTGCTGCGACTCACATAACTAATGTAACATTTTGATACCCTGGATTTGTATCTCATTCACAAAGTTATTCTTAAATAACTAAGATCAATATTTTATATTTTAAAACTTCTTGTATTATAAACTAAATGTTTATATAAACTTATAAACTTTCTTTTCATTATAAACGAAAAGTTCACCTTTCCATTGGTCGCAGTTTTATTTGAATCTTTTAAAAATGAAAATCTTGTTTTCTAGCATTCAAAAGTCAGAAACAAGAGTTTGTTGTGGTTTATTTCTGGACCATTTCTATTCACCTTCTTTCCATCATCTTTTGGAATTCGACTCTCATCAGGAATCCACGACTCAGAGATTGGATGCACGTGATAAGAGCAGCCAATTTATCATCTCTCATCTCTTCAAGGGTGCCTAATAGACCAGCTTTAAAGAATACCTGTAAATGCATTGGATGCACATAAAAGTAAATGTAATTATTTTTTCATAGTAAAAATAATATAGAGAAAATTTGAAATAACATTAAGAATGAAAAATGGTTACATGAACCTTCATATATTTAATGATTACTAATGAAATGCAACCAAATATATTTCATTATAATACTCAGGAAAATGTATATTTTATATAGTAAAATAAAGAACAGCCATCTGTTAGGATAGAGTTCAATAATTTGTTTTTGATTTGGTCAAGGTCCTGATATAACTCCTTGGTTCTATGTAAGCTGAAACTTAACATTCAAAAGTTTACCTTGGTGTGCCCAAATTTATATTGAGTGTGATCAACATCAATTGATCCCAGTAGCTTCTCTGAAGCTTTCTTGCTGTCAATGAACTGACCCTCTGGGATGGCACTGGCATTCAAAATTTTGTATCTTCCAGAAAGGGAGAACAAAGTTACATTATTTTTCATTTCTATAAATGTGTCTGATCATATACAGTATATCTTAGGCCTAAACTTTAATAGTACCTTTGTTTGAAGTCTCCATACAGGATTCTGCTTGGGAATCCCTTCCTGCAAATTCTGATACCTTCCAGCACACCGTTACACCTCAGCTGGTGAATGACCAGTGCATTTTCCATTGCTCCTGAAATAACAATGAAACAAGTCAGGTATTAATCATTTGTAATTCTTTTAGTTTATTTATTCACTTATTTATTTTTATTTTCCAGTTTATACATTTTAATGTTTTTTTTTCAGGACTTTCAGTTATTGAGCAAAGCCTTTGAAACATAAAGTTCACTTGGGATGCTGATATTATTGTTACAGTTATTGTTGTACATACCTGGTGTTTTGGTCTCATTGGGAATAATGCAACGTACAAAGTGAGGATGGGTGCTTCTTAAATTTGTCATAAGCTTTCCCAGGTTCTCCTGTAGAGTAACAGGTATCATATTGCCAAGTAAATGTCATGCCAATAATAAAAGATAGGACTTTTAGTGCAAATGAGAAAAAAATGTAATTATTTGAGAGACACACATTTTAGGAAAGATGTTGGATATACTGTAGCACTTACTCTGAAGAGAGCAGACACTGTCTGGAAAGAAGAGCCCTTCTTCTTACCACCCTTCTTTCCTCCGCCGCCCTCTTTAGAAATAAACAAAAAGACAATAGGTTTCCCTTTTCTTCTGTTTCTTAAAACAATTTTAAGTTATCCTGCATACCTGTACATTTAGGTCCTTTATAAAGAGCATACAAATTGAAACTTCAACCTTCAAAGTATTTAATTCAGGTATTGTAATTCATTGAACACTTCAATTGAACACTACTTACAGTAGTTGTTCTGTGATGCACATTTTAAGTTGTATAGTTAAATAATTACAAATAAATGGCATTTCCAAAAAAAAAACAGAATTAGAATAGACAGAAATAGACTGTGATTATAAAGGTTTATTTATGTTTTTTGAGTAGTTGATCCAATAAAGATACTCGTTAAAAGTGCAGGTTAAGCACTATTTTCCAATAATAGTATATATTTTAAGTGTTCTAAGTATAGATTGCTATGATTAAATGGTTGTCTGCAGGATTCCCCGAGCAGCAGTATGCTACTAGGTCATAACAAATGAAAATGAAAAGAAACACATTTACATAAATATTCACTGGCCAAATGCCTAAACACTCTTTATCAGATGAATAGACTTTCAGTAGCAAGCTAAGAACAGTTTGCTTGAGGAGCATAAAATAAACCATCAGTTTTCCTCACCAGAGCATTCTCCAGATTTCAAACCTATCAAAGACTGGTGGAATTGAGGGGCTCCTGATGACTAAACTAGTAAAGATGTTACTATCATAACATATCACATAAGGTCATATCACTGGTTGACTATAAGCATGATTCTCCATCAAGCAGCACACAACGGACAGAGCACCACCAAAGATAAAGCTGGATTTCATTGGCCATAGTCACTCATCTCAAGGCAAAATACCAAATGTTGCAAATTAATAGGTGCTCGTACTGTAGGCTCACTAATATCATGAAGAGATGCACTGCTCTTCACTGATTCTTGCAGCGTGCCATAAATATTTTTTTCTAATCATTTGGTGGTTCAAAGGAGTATGTACTCTTGTTTACCCAGTGCAGTGCAAGAGTCATTGCTGTGAATTAAGACTTAAAAAAGCACTTGGCAATTACAAGTTATTTGGTAATAAAGTGAAAAACACCACAATATTTAGAATAAACATGGGTGTCTAGACATTAGCTCACACTACTAGAAAAATGGAAAGGAATTGGACTGAAGTATTTTAAAGCCCTGTAGAATATGTGTCTCATCATATTCAAGCTGTTTCTATTGTTTGTGTTATTTGCTGGTTTCCTAATATTTTTGATAGTGATTGTATGTGGATTTAAGAAAATAAAAAAAAATTCCATTACCTTCAGCAGAATTGTGCCCCTTTAAAAGTTGTCATTGTTTTTAAGAAAAATTTTTTTTTTAAATAAAATCATACCAGCTTCTGCAGAGGCAAAGCTGGCATAGAGCAAAGCCAGCAGTTTGACGGAGGATTTCTGGTACAGCTGCACAACAGACTCATTCAGGGGGTCCTTGTTCTTGTCCAGCCAGCCACTGATGTTGTAGTCCACTGTGCCTGCGTAGTGCACCAGGGAGAAGTGGGCCTCAGCCTTGCCTTTGGCAGGCTTGGGTTTTTGAAAGTTGTTGGACTTGCCCAGATGCTGGTCATAGAGCTTGTTCTTGAAGGTTGTGTCTGAGGCCTTGGGGAACATGCACTCCTCTTCAAGGATGGAGAAGATGCCCATTGGCTATTCAGGACAAAAAAGGTGCAATTATAAGATTATAAATAAATAGGAAAATGGTCTCAATATTGTCTTGATTTATAATAATTTTAATTATATATACCTTCTCAATGAGTTCAATGCAGGCAGCCAAGTCCATACCGAAGTCAATGAACTCCCACTCAATTCCCTCTTTCTTGTACTCTTCTTGTTCCAGTACAAACATGTGATGGTTGAAGAACTGCTGCAGCTTCTCATTGGTGAAGTTAATGCACAGTTGTTCCAAGCTGTTGAACTATAATAAGAAAAAGAAGAAGAAATTATATAATTTCTTCAATAATTTCAAAATAGGAATGAAGAATTGTCTATACATACATCAAAGATCTCAAATCCTGCAATATCCAGGACACCAATGAAGAACTGTCTTGACTGCTTAGTGTCCAGCATTTGGTTGATTCGTAAGACCATCCACAGGAACATCTTCTCATAGACAGACTTTGCCAGTGCACCGACAGAATTATATACCTGCAAATGTAAAAACATTTAAAACATTTAAGTGTCATCAATATTAAATAATTTCTAAACTTTTAAAATTCACTGATGGTTCTTATTCACAAACCTGCTGCACAGTCTGCCCCTTGGTGACATATTCATTCCCCACTTTTACTCTCGGGTAGCAGAGGGCTTTGAGCAAGTCTGCTGAGTTCAGGCCCATTAGGTATGCTGCTTTGTCAGCAACTGAAAGAGAAATACATACATTATAAACATACAGCATACACAATAATTCTTAAAAAGTAATTAGTGATAATCTTCTTAGCAAAGGTTTGGTAACTTTTCATGTTCCAACATTACAACACAAAGGAACCAAAAGATTTGATAATGTATTTTCAAATGTAGATTCCAGAAGAGCAAATCTGAAGGACAGTTAATACCTGAAGTACCAGTTCAGACATCTTTTACACTTTGATGTTCAATTAGTGTAAAACTCTAAGTTGTTAAACTCTAAGGTGAAGGTAGAAGTGGAGAAAGGTTATCACATACAGTGAACAATTAAGGAATTAATGATCATTAAGAAGTTAAACCTAAGATACAAAACACAAGAAATAACTGGAATTAAACAAATGAAAAGGGTCAAAGTGAATGTTTATTTCCATATCATAATCAAGAATGTCATGGATATAGCCATGAAGACTATATTGCTTGTTTTTATATTGCTAGCATTGACGGCATGCATTCACTTTCCAGTGAAAAAAATCACAATCTCTCATAGGCAGTGCATGTCCATATTGCTGTGCCTATTAAATCAAAAACATTTACCCTCAGTGCCATCAGGCTCGGCCTGCTCCTCACGCTGCTTCTGCTTGAACTTCATGTTACCATAGTGCATCACAGCGCCAGTCAGCTTGTAGATGCCAGCTTTCTCCTCAGGAGTGAATCCAAGAATGTCAATAGCACTCTGGGGGGAAAATGAAAATGTTTTTGTGAGTTTGATCTGCATTTCTTACATGAAAAGCTTCCACTAACCAACAGTACTTACGTCTGTGGCTATCAGCTCTTCACTGTCATCAATGCTGGCAACACTGATCTCGCCTTGACTGACGTAAGGATAGTCATAGGGATTGGTAGTAATTAGAAGCATTTCTAAATGAAAGCAAATAAATGAAAATTTGAATAGTTTAAATTTAAACAGTGGTGCAATTAGCATTCGCATAGGTTAGCTTTTGGAGCCTGGATTTAACTCCAGACCCGGATCTGTGTGGAGTTTGTACAGTACTGTATGTTCTCTCTTTGCGTGGGTTTCTCCCGCAGTCCAAAGACATATTGGTAGGTTAATTGGCTTCTGGGAAAATGGGCCCTGTGTGAGTGAGTGTGTGTTTGCACCCTGCGATGGATGGGCATCCCGTCCAGGGATCCTGCTTGTGCCCATTGCTTGCTGAGATTGGCTATGGCTCCCCCGTGCTTCTTGGAAGAAGCGGTTACAAAATGGATGGATAATTTAATTGAAAAATCATTATGAGTTTTGAAGTCTGAAGTAAATTAGTATAATAATGAATTAGTAAACATTTCCTGTAGATTAATTAACAAAGATAGCAATATTCATAATTTAATTGCAGTAAACATGAAATGTAGTCAATTGCTGGGACAAACTTGCTGGGAATTTCATGTTGTCTTTTGAAAATAATAATAGCACATAAAAGCTTTTTAGATGACTGTAACTATAATGCTGTATTAATTAATAAAAGTACAAATTTGTGAAAATGTGTCTTTGTGCTGTTACAAACATATATGGGAAGTGATGTTGGATGCAATTTTCCTGGATATACAATCCATACACATACATACAACAAACATTTTTTTCCCTTACCAATGAGCTCTGGCTTCTTGTTTGACATAATCTGATAAAATATATGATAACTTCTTTCTGCTGAAAGCTGGAATGTTACCCTTGACTTCTCAAGCAAATCTGAAAATACATCCCACAAGAAAAGATCACAATGTTTAAATTGTAGATGTAAGGTATTGTACTGAATGTAACACTAAATTAAACTTAATCTGAACACATTTCAGACTCACAGGTTTCAATATCAGCAGAAGCCAGTTTTCCTGTGGTTCCAAAGTGAATTCTGATGAATTTACCCTGAAAAGAAAGTGGGAAGACATGAGAACTATGAACCCTTTCGTTAAGGAGAATCAGACTGTGTGGTATGCAGAACTCACAAAGCGAGAGGAGTTGTCATTCCTCACTGTCTTGGCATTTCCAAAAGCCTCCAGCAGAGGGTTGGCTGAAATGATTTGATCTTCCAGGGTTCCCTATAGGACACACATACAGTATATCAACAATGAAACTGCTTCAGGAGGGTTTATACTGTATATGCTGCTTGTAAAAAAAGAGGCAATATTTTCTAACCTGCATTTTGCCAGAGGTTTGCTCTTTCTTCTTGTCCCCAATTGCTGCGATTGTGGCAAAGTACTGGATGACACGTTTCGTGTTCACAGTCTTTCCAGCACCGGATTCTCCACTGAAGATAAAATCATGGATTTTTTTAGCAGTGCACACTAATTATATGAGTCTGATTCTGAATCAATACTAAGATGTATCAGGTACTTACGTGATCAGGATTGACTGGTTTTCTCGATCTGTAAAATAAAAGGTTTAGTAGTGTATATAACTTTTAATGTTATACTGTATTTTAAAGCTCAACATATCAAATTCTTAATTATTCATTTTTCATAAACAGGTACTTTTACAATATTTTGTATTATTATACTTTCTAGAATTATTTGCATTAATATTTATTTGTAAATTTATATATCTTGAAAAACATACTTCTGAAAAAACATATTGTTCAAACTATATAAATGCTTTTTAGAAGAATTAAGTACCTGTGAGCATAAATTGATAGGCGTTATCAGAGATGGAGAAGATGTGTGGTGGAGCCTCTTGGCGTTTCTTGCCTCTATAGGCTGCTACAACTTCCTGATTGTACACTGGGAGCCACTTGTAGGGGTTCACAGTAACGCAGAACAGCCCAGAGTAGGTCTGAAAGGTAAAGCAATAAGATTAGAAATAGTAGCAGTAAGAATTAATTGTAGTATAACAGTGCTGTAACAGTACTTACATAGATCATCCATGCTGCATAACGTTCTTTGAGGTTGTACAGCACAGAAGCTTCATTGAGGTGAGTCAACATTGCCATGTCCTCAATTTTATCAAACTTGGGGGGATTCATTTGGAAGACTTGGTCTTCCTTCACTGTTAGAGTCTAAACATTCAGAAAAGAAGAAGATAATTGGTAGCAATAGAATTCATAGTTAATACAGGTCATGACAGTGATACACATACTGTAGAATTGGTTTTAGTAGTGCTAGTGAAAGGCAGATTTACAGTAACCACCTAGATTTCAGCATGACACTTACTTTCCCAGCCTCAGTTTTGACGGTGGCTTTGCCCCCTTCTTTGCTCTGGAGAACGCCTTTGACGTAAACCTCCTTGGGCTCCGTTACGAACACAGCTGTTTTGGCGTCAAATGGTTTGTTCTGCGCCTCAATTCTTTCCCTTTCCGGCTTGCGTAAAAACGGGGCAGCCGCCCCAAAAACGGCCATCTCAGCATCAGAACTCATTGCTGCAAGTCACTAAAAGGAAATACATTTATTGACAAATCTGTAACTACCTACAGTGTATTCAATTCTGTGGTAGGAACCAAATGGAATTACTGAGTACAATTCAATACTGGCTATTTATCAAAGAACAGAATTGTTTTGCATTTAATACTGAAATCTTTGTTCCCCCTTAGGGAACTCTGTTTCCAAATTATGTTTTTTTAATCACACTAGAAATTCCAGTGGGTCCCAGTAGAAATTAGCAACTGGTTTCCAATGGCCCGAATGGCTATTTATTGGTTTGACCTGGTTTACACTTCTCGTCAGTTCATTTATATTTCTAATCTAATGATTACCTGTAGAATGTACCGCTCTGGTCTACAGTAAACACTGGCTGAAACGTTTTCTACTGGAATTTCAAATAGGTTATTAACTATTTATACTGTTAGATTCTGTATTATAAATATAGGTAGATTGCCACTACCTTGAGAAAGAAAAGATACAGAAATATATGCTTACCCTCCCTGATCCCAGGCAAGAAATACGGGATTCCTCAATTCTGTAATTTTAGAAAAGGACACATTATTCTACAAATGTGCTGTAAAATCACATCTATTATTTACCCTGCTATTAACAAGAGAATTTAATCGGCATGTCTATTAAATTCATATACATCTGTTAATCAAATATTAATCCTGCAACAAATTCGACCAAACTTAATTAGTGGAGGGGTATTGCACACTGTATGACTTGTAGAAAGTTTAATATTTCCGATATTTTAATGCTTTATTATCTGCTAGATTAGAATATATTTGTTTCGATTTTCTTACCCACAGAGGATCAGTTCATAAAGCATGGGCCTGGAAGAATGAAATGGCTTTTATAAAGGATTATTTGGCCAGCATCACTGTTGACCTCTATATTTGGTATTAAACATTTTAAGGGAGGCATAACACGTGTACCAATGATACTTTTCCACTTTATAGAAGGGCAGAAATGTGTGTACGCTCATTAAAATGTTTCAGAAGTTTTGTCATAAATCCAGTATAGATGGCAAATGTACATGTCATTCTAATGTCTCTACTGTTAGGAATAGAACGCCCTCCCTCTTAGACGTGACGGTTGCACTTCCACCTACTGTAGTTTAAGCGCGCAGTTTGATGCTCTGTTTAGCGTGCTTGTTTCCTCCTGCATGTACAGTACCAGCAGTAAAAACACTGCATCTCAGATAAATGTTACACTAACAGTTTACCGATTACTGAGGGCATTGAATCGCTGACATTTTAGCCCATGTTACATGTTTTCTACTAGGAATTATACAAACTGTTTATGCATTAAAAAAACATTTATGTATTCTGTCCTGCGTGATGTGCTTTTTGTTCTCTCACTGATGAGAGAAAATGTACTTTTACGTGCTTAAGCATGTAAAATTACATTTAAGCAAGTAATTTGTACAATGTAATTCAATGTACATATCTGATTAGATACATATTTATAGAGGTTAGATTAATTTAATTTATAAAAGTTATACTGTATCTGCCATGGATTGTTATATATATTATATATATGTATGATTGGCAGCAATGGTCTGTGGATACTTTAACTGTTTTTTCCATGACAGAGAAGTTTTGATAAATCAAACACATGATTGCAGACATATGTGCTGCTAATATTAATATCTAATTATCTGATAGGTATCAACCATCATCCCATCAGCATTTCTTCACCCATTTCTGTTTTGGAATATAGATAATCAGTGCCAAAAGACATACAATATATCAAAAATAAACTGGTGCATAAATCAAGTAGCTCATAAACATGGATTATCTTCAAGAAGGATAAGTGTGACATATGACCCTGTATCCTTCAGTCCTCAAATTGTTGAGTTCTTTTCCAGAGAAAATGTATGGCATGAATTGGATGACACCTCTGTCCTGTTACTCATTTGGCATCATCCCTTGTCAGCTGCCTGTTGCACTGTTTGAAGACTGCCTTGTGTTCCAGTGCCATAAAACGTACTGTATGTGAACTTATTATAGACCTGTTACTTTGAAGTGTTCTGGCTGTAATATAATATTTGCATTTGAGAAAGGGAAATGCACTTTCCCTGTGTAATCATTACTGAAATAACAGGGGAAATTTTGGAAAAAATCAGACTATCCCATCCTCATGGCCTAAACTTGTGCTAACATGTTTCTTTATACTGGGATGGATCATTGTCAATTTTTGAGTCAACTCCTCAAAGAATATGAAACAAAACTAAGTCAAGTTCAGCATTTACAAGAGTTACCATAAATCTTTGTATCACACTCATTTGTAAATGATTTAATGTCCTTTCTTTCAGCCAGTTGCTTGATAAGGTCTAATTCTGTATTCTGAAAACATTTATGACCGAGGTACAGTACTGTATATGCTTTTTTCATTGTAATAAACCCCATAAATAATCTATAAACAAACTATGCAGGACTCCAAGTTCTCTAGATGTACAGTAGTTTAAATGTTTCTTTTGAACCAAAAAGAGATTTTTTATGTATGCAGTTATATTAGAGTGAAGCATTCTGCAGACAGATACTGTATATCCAATTGAGCTGATAGAAACAAAGAAAGTGAGACTAAGCAACTACTTCCACAGGGTGAAATGCAATAGAAGATTTACATCTAATCCAAAGGAAAAAGCATAAGGAGGTTAGGTATGTTATAACAGGAAGACTCTGTTATGTTCTAATTGCTTTCAATATAAAGAGATTGCATCTAGTTCTTTTCTTTATTTTTGTGAAATGTTTTGGAACAGGTGTCCAAATAGTTATTGCTACACATCAGCGCTGTATTCCATTATAGTTTGCTATTCAAGCCTTCATTTTATTTTAATGATCACCTTGATATGGCTCCAGTAAGTGTACTGTATATTGCATTTACTGTAGCTGTTTGGAAATGCTCACCTAGACCTCTTTTTTATATATTTCATTTTAGTTTTGCTGTGGAATTGGTAACAAAGAAATTTGAAGCTGCTTGTATTTGTAGCTGCATATGATTAATCTCTTCATAGACCATTCATATGGGGACAGTAGTACATCACTCATAAGACATTCTCCTCAAGGCACGTGCATGGACTCTCAATGCAGGCAATGCATAGTCAGGACTGAGTGCAGAACTCAGACTTCTATTACTTTCTCTGGCCACAGCAGACCACAGGCCTCAACCCTGCTGAAAGTGTCTGGAAGTGTTGAAATCTAGAATTAAATTTCACATAACATCACCCTCATCAAGGCTGCAAACGAAGGTGATCTCACTGGAAGTTCAAGATTAGTATTGGGCTACTGTAACAGGGTTGCGGCAGGTGCTAGGTAAGCTTGCATGGTAGGGGCATCTCGAATGCCTAATCAGGCAGCTACTTTCCATCCATCCATTCATTTACAGTCCAATACAGGGTCGTGGAGGAGCCAGAGCCTATCCTGACAAGCAAAGAGCACAAGGCGGGATACACCCTGGACGGGACACCAGTGGATTGCGGCGCACACACAGACATGCTCACACAAGGGCCAATTTCCCCAGAAGCCAATTAATTTACAAGTAAGTGTTTAGACTGAGGAAGAAAGCTGGAGCACCCAGAGGAACATAAAAACTCCATTCACATCTATACTGCAAGGCAGCAAAGGTAACCACTGTGTGACCATGCCACCTCCGCTTTCCCACATGTGAAATTCCACTCCCTCTGAGTGCTAATTATCAGATCAGCCCAGATGTGCCTCAGATTTACATTTTGTTTTTCAATTCATAGGTTGTTTTCTCTCAAAGTGACCTCTCACTTCCTCACAACTACAAATACTTAAAAAGTGTTTCAAAAACTATTCCACATTCATTTCAAGTTGCATTGGCTGTTCCTAATAATCCTGTTCCATTAATCTTATTATTTAATGGGAGTTCCCAGTGTTTTATGAAAGTAAAATTTGAACTTTATTTTGCTAATATCATTTGGATCAGGTAAGTGTATTTAGCATAACATATTATGCCTATAAGAAAATGTTTGGACTGTGATAAGCTGAAACAAACATGTGTGTTACTATGGAATATTTTTTCTTTTGAATTACTCACCCACATTCTCTGTGACCACTGTGACAAAAGAGCTCTGGCACATTTTTATTCTTTCCATTGTTTACACTGCAGACAAAAGCATTTCAAGACATGAACGCCATATTAGAAAAAGGCAGTGCCATAGATAATTGGGGTATGTATTTTTTTTATTTTAATAAAGCACTGTACCAAATGATAAACAGAAAATTCAACAATAATAAACAAAGTTGCAAACAAACAATCTTATCCTCTTTTCACCAATGGTGAAATTAATTCCCCAGATGGCCAAGTGACTGACAAAAGAGATTTTCACGGGTTCACATAGTTAGACTTTTTAAGGTGAACCAAAATATGTTCATTTAAACTTCTTGAGAAACTCAATATTTTTTAGGATTTTCATTTAAGTCAAAATCCAAGGATGCTTGTGGGGATTTCATTTAGTGTAGAAACAACTAAGAGTGGGAACAAAGGCAAACCTTGAACCGCAGAAGGAAGTGAGTAATGTATTAAGTTAACAAGAATTGAGAAAAGTGCTATTTAAGGTATGTATATCATTTCCTTCAAAAAGGAAATTTTAAAAGCTTAAGTTGTGAGTGGAATACACAGGCCACTTTTTCTAAGAAGTTACTTTTGGCTGATATTGTGGCAAAATGAATTGCATAAATGTGAGTCTTTATTTGTATTAATAATTCATTTAGATATTGTGAATGTTTCAGTGTCCGATTAATGAAGTGTATTTATTTAAAAATGTCCAATGAGAAACAGTAAAGCAAAACAAAATGGCAAACTAAGAGATAAAGGTTGTTGACTTTTGAAATACTGTACAAGCAATACTCTGCCATTTCTGCTGTTTAAATTCCTAGACTCTTTATGAACCCCCAAGAGACACTGATCTGCCAGAGAGTGTTAGTGTGACATAAGCAGCAGAGACAGATGGAAATATTTCAACAGCTTAACTGGCAGTTTTAATAGTACAGTGGCTTCAAATCCCAACTGCACCTTACTTAACAACATTGAACAATACACAAGGGGCTCTTTCTCATACCATTAACATAGATACAAATGCTTTAGAGTCCAGAGCAGTTAATATCAATTACAGTAACTTGGAAAAAAATGAAGGACTATTTCTATTTGGGAATGTTTTGACCTCTTTTAGAGATGTTTGTGGTTTGACAAGGAACAAATATTCAAACATAAATGCATTTCCTTGAAAGAACAATTTTAGCAAGATAGCTGTGATGCTGGGGATAGGGAGAAATAGACAGAAATGCTGACTATACTGTAGGTACAGTTTTAAGCTTGTAAAATTAAATATTTCAACTGTAATACTGATTTTTCCAAAGCTAAATTACTCTTAATTTCACATTTTAACAGTAAAATAGCAATAACACAGTAGGATTGCCAATAACATTGCATTACTAAGCAATCATATTTTTTAGAGGGTTTGTTTATAATCGTTATTTTCAGCTTAAGTCTCATTGAGCTGTAAAACGGATACAAAAACTAATTAATGGATAACCACTTAATGTAATTATGAAATGTGAACCATGCTTTAAATCACTCTTCCTTAGTTAAGGCATTCTGGCTTTCCATTGCTAATCCATTTAGATTATCTGAATAGAAGAGTGTTTTTTAACCCTAGACCACTTTAGAACCAGCTAAATTGTTGAAGTTAATTATGCCATACTTGTGTATGGGGAATTAACCTATTGGACCTTTGTTGGACAAAGAACCATTGCACCTGAGTTTGGACATCATTAATTGTTTTGGAAATAAGGAACATTTAATCAATTGAGGAGAGTGAAGAGAGCTTTGTTATCTATGTTTATTGGCAACAATATATTCACAGCGGGGTAAGTTTAAGGCTTTGTACAGAAACATGTCAAAAACATGCTAAAAGAGTTAAATTAAATGTAGTTCAATTAGAGAGATCAATTCGTTTAATTAGGTCAGTTGAAACGAAATTCATAAGACTGTGATCATCCAGTATTGTTAAAGTGTATTTGCTTAATACTGAAAGCTGTACTCTAAGAGATTATTCTTGGCTGGGAATGTTTAGAAAATCATAACTTTTTTCAAATACATATAGCTCATTTAATTAGGTTGTTAAGAGGTGAGATTTGCTTTACAGTCTTATTATACAGAATGTGCCTGTGCTATATGGTTCTCATTACTGTGCAGTGAACAAATATTGGATATTGGATAAAAATGATAATTTTCCAGTACACATTATTCCTTTCAGAGCACATTGTCAGTTATTGTGTATTTTTATAACTGAATGCTACTATGATACATTGAAATTCAGACCTCTTTTGAAAGAGCATTTAGTTCTATTTCCCTCCTACACCTTTTTCTCAAATATTTTTTGTAAAACTTGTCTCATTTTCCATTCTTTTCAACCTTTCAATTATAAACATCTACAAAATCATTATTATTGGTATTCATTTTAAAATACACACTTGTTAACAGAGTCAGAAGGAGGTTGTAGAGTTGTACGTAGGTTTTGAGTAATCTGGTTATGTTAAAATTTAATAAACCCCAGCTGAAAATGTAACAACTCAACTCTAAATATAATTGTAAACCTAATCACTAACTCTTATGTCAGCAAAATGTTTTCATCGGTAGAATATTAATGACATAGGGGGGGAAATTAAATTAATAGTGTACATTATTTTTATTGGAGTTTGTATCATTACCTCAATACTACAGTGGCATATTTATAGAAATCATATTGTTGTCCTGTTTCTGAACCCCTGTCCAGATTGTTTAAATTGGTTTAAATTGTCACTGTGTAGCAGCACAGTGGTGCAGTGGTTCGCGTTGCTGCTTCATGGCACTGGGTCCCTGGGTCCAATTCTGGACCTTGGGTGCTGTCTGCATGCAGCTGGTATGTTCTCCCAGTGTTTTCATGGGTTTCCTCACGGTGCTCCTACTGTATCTCTTTCCTCAGTCAAAAGACATACTGGTAGATTAATTGGCTTCAGGCAAAATTGGCCCTAGTGTGAGTGACTGCATGTCTGTATGTGCCTTACTATGGAAAGGCATCCCATCCAGGGTGTATCCTTGCACCCGTTGCTTGCTGGGATAAGATCCATATTCCCCATGACCCTAAACTGGTTGAAGCATTTATAAAACAGATAGATGTCTTTACCCAAAAGATATGGATTTCTACACAAGGACAAGCAATGTTTTTTGTCCCAGCAAATAAAGTTCTAGTTTTAACGCCACTGATGTTCAGTAAATCCAGCCTGAGCCCTCTGTATCACAGATTGACTTTTGATATTTCTTTTCTTCACCTAAAATGCGAAACAATTAATTTATGATGCCAAATGCATGACATCTGTCATCACTATTTTCTTTAGCATTACACCTTCACTGGCAAAAGATATTGAAGTAACACATAGGCAAACCCGATATTACATGTCAATGTCTCCTTGGTGCCAAAGCAGAGATGCTGCCATTCCAAAGAATAAATTAATATCAGTTGCCATTCACGTTTCCCCTGTATTTGTTGGAGAAGTACCAACTTCAGCCTACTTCAGGAGGGAAGTGTTTTTAATGTACTGTACCGAGTATCAGAAGAAACTTATAACATTCACAAAACTAAAGAAAATCACATTCATTTAGTAGTGGGTGCATTGACTTACTGATATTTTATTGAACAGACATGGTTGTAAATTAATTATACTGATTAAGACTTTACATTTTCAGTGTTGATAAGCAGGGGGTCTACTCTGAAAGTAAAGGTTTAGAGGCATGGCTAGACATACACACAGTTAGTATACAAGTGCTTAGCATGTGCAACATGCTGCTGTCTTGTGGGTGTCTGCTCGTGTTGTAGAGTATGTGCCTGTTTAGGACCATGTTGTCCTGTATCATGTCACTAGCCAACCTGATGGTATTCCTTAAGTGAACACACAAGGAGAGATTCAAAATTAAGCAGATATAACAAAATAATTGGTAAGTCTAAATAAAAAAGTAAGCAGTTGTTGTATGAATCTCATGTATGTGAATTGTATTGCTGAAATCACATCAGGATTGGCCTGAGGGAAGGACAGAAAGTAAGAAATCAAGATTTAATTTAGAATGATGCAGTCAGGTTGCTATCAGTCAGTGTTACTGGATGCATGTAGCAACTAGATCATTGTCCATCATATTTTGACTTCTGTTGAGATCTGCTGTACATAAAAATTAGCATATCATTCATCACATCTCTGCCACACAAATTGACTTGGGGTGGTCTACACAAAACCTTTATTGATCACTAATAACAACTACACTCCACTGCTGATGGCACCATGATGTACTGTACCAATGGTACAAAGGAATTGTTTGCTTGATAAACATTGATTCCTGTCTGTTTTTCAACAGGATTGACATTCAACTGCTTAAATAGCCACATCACCAGTGCCCAATCTGACATGAATTTCTGACATGACTTGAGTGTCAAGGTCAGTCATAAAAAAATCATTGAATTAAAATTAAGACAAATCTTATCAATACCTTAAATCCATATATTGTGTCTTTCTAAAATATCTGCATAGTGATCTTTTTTTTCTGATGAGTATATTACAATTACAAATGTATGTTAAATATTTTTTATGCTTGCTTGTCATTGATCAGAATTTCTTTGTCAGCTTGCAAAATGGACAAGTAATAAAGCAAAAGGTCTTTGTCCTTGGATTATCTATAACTTAAATGTATTCCCTTTACAGATCTAGTGTAAGATAATTGGAAATAATACAGTAATATTTTCATCCAGAGGTCACACTCTTGCTGTGAAGAGCTGTTTCATGTCCTGCATTTTCTTCAAATGTTTAAAAACAGCAACAGAATATGGCCTACGTCCATTTGTGGCCATTTGTTGGCATTAGTATAGAAAGTGCCATGTACTGTAACAGATGATATTGCCATTAATAGTTTGAGTTAGAGTGGCACAAGAACCTTTGGGATGAGACAATTCATTCTTTCCATTTCCTTATCCAAAGTGTCACATCGTAAGGGCATCCTTCCACTTGTGCTAACCAGATGTTCTCACAACATTGACGGACAGATACTGCACCTCAATAGCACAGTAACACACCACAACGTCAAAACTGATTTTTCAGCTGCCTTTTAGTGTTGGTGTAAAGCTTTTCCAGAACTCAGATGTTGTTTTTTGCAGAGAAGGATGTATGAACTTTTGGAATGATCAGATTAAATGGGAAATGCTTGACTTGAAAGGATGTCCTATCGGACCTTGAAAAGACAACGTGAGTGTATTACAAATACAATTGATTCAAACATTTACAGGTATGTTTCATAACTAATACATTTAATCTTCAGCAATGCATTTAATATAATGTAAAATCTACTCTACTGTTCATACATGAAATCATGATGTAACCATTTTAATAATAACTATAAAATAATTCAAGAGAAGTTTCTATGGGCTATTTTTTAAAATAATTATTAATACTATTAATATTAATACTATATAACAATTCTATAATAATGTTTGTAGTTCAGTATTAAGAGACTGCATTGTGGAGACAGTAGTGAAATAATACAGCTCATTACATATCTTTGAGAAACCCATAGAGGTGATAGGTATTGGTGCATTATTTGCAAAATACTTTTCATGGATCTCATAAGATACAAAACCCTGAAATGTCACCTCATTGCATGGAAAAGGCAACTGCTTTATAATTTTACAGGAATTTTGCTCTATTTTCAAAGAGACTTGGGGGCTGGAATGTTTAAATTATGGGCCATTACCTAAGAATAGTGAAAGTGATATAGGCATATTTATGATCTGATTAATTTAATCAAATGGAAAAAGTGAGTTCTTATAAAGCTAGCATTGTACTTCTTAATGTACTTTAAATTAACTTTGTTCTATAATTGCGAAGAACAGAACATGCTTGTCTGATTATGAGGCAAAAGAATAAATTTGAGATAAAGTAAATTCAGTTGATGGGTAGTTGAGGTAATGATCTGTATTTAATCCCTATATTTTGTAGCTGTCCTAAAGTGATTACACATTGTCAGCAACAAAAGATAAAGATCAAAATATCACTATAGAAAAGTAAGATTAATACATACAAAAACTCCCTAGTCTCATTTCTTTCACAAAATGGAAGTTTTGCCCTGCAAAACACATTGTAATTAATCAATTTGTTTTTCATTTAGAGGTCAACAAATCAAAGCATCATCTGCAGCAGTAGCAGGTGGCCAAGGAGGTGACAGGGACTTGATTAAATGAATCTAGAATATGTTGAAATTGTATGAAGGGCTTATACTGGCCCCTGCTGACAAGTTATGGTACAACTTTGGTTCTTAAGTAGGCTTCCTTCTGCCTTTGAAGAGGCTTCACACATTCCCTCTGGGTCAGCTTTCCGATGTAGAAAGCTGCATGTTTCCCTAGCGAAATCAGATCTGTGCTCCAGAACACGTGTTGATTGAACTAACTTTTGACCTTTAGAAGGTTAAGAAAAGGTGAGGACTTTTGAAGCTAGCATACAGCAGTGTATCCCAACATTTTTCAGCCTAAGACTTTAATGAAAGCATGTATACTGTATACATCTGCGAGTGTGTCTCTGCTGAAACATTATGTGTTTCATTTTTAGAAAGCTAAATAAGCAGTCCTGACAAATGAGTGGGTAAATCAAAACAAGAAAATAAACCCCAAATAATACAAGCCTAATTAAGTCCTAGTTAGCAATAAAAGGCAAACAAAAAGCTTCAGATGTGGAGGCTAATAAAAGCAACTATTCTTTTTATCATCTTACACAAACCACAGTTTGATCCTTGCTAGCAGAAGATAGTCTCAGTATAACGTTAGACATGTAGAACACAAGTATTGCTTAGTTAAGTCAATTAATGAAAGCTATAAATTGTTTAACCTGGCATTTTGTTTTTCTCCAAATGTTCATTTTGGAAAACAGCACAGTGGTGTTTGTTGAGGACGATTTTTATTATCCCAACATAAAATTGTTGGGATAATGCAGGCTTTAAACAAAATTCAATTTTATTTAAAGTCTGCATCAAAAGTAAACTTTGACCAGGCCACCATGTATTTTTTTAGTGAATTGTCTCTGGAACTCGTGCAGCAAGTTGTCAAATTACTGGGGTTCCTATTGTCTTGCTGGAGCAGATCCCATCTCAGTTGTAAATTAAAGTTTTCTTACGGAGTCAGATTTAGGATGTTTTTTAAGGTCTTTTATTATGGATAACTAAACACTTCAATTCAGTTACCTATAAAACAGTTTGGAGTCAGGATGGAAATATTAAAACTATGTGGTCAATTACATAATTAGATTTCACTATGCAACCAACAGCTCTTGTGGAACAAAACACAGAGGCCACCAGACTCTATGTATAAGGTTTAATACGTGTTTCTTCTGTTTCCTAGGTCTACCACTGCCACTAAATGTTTACAGATGTTAAATGGTTGGACAGGTTTTAAGGATGGTTACTTCAAATCCTTTTTATGACCCACTTGGCTAATTCAGTGATATCAGTTCCTTCTGCTGTGAAAACCTATTGTTTCAATTAACCATTTTGTTCTAGTATGATTTCTTCTAGTGCAGCTTCCACCACTGTGCTGCAGCATACCACTTGGAAATCCATTTGATTCACAAATCATCATTTAAAGTTTAATGAAATCTGAAATCAGCCTTTATATTTGATGTTATTTCTAACATAACCATGAGATATTAACTTTTATTTATACAGTGCCTTTCCAAACCAAGGCACGTTGTATTTAGTGAAAAAAGAGAGACAAAATACAATGAAAATTATAACACATGCAGGATAAACTATAAAGCAATAAGACACTGACCCTAGTAAAAGGGTGAGTTTAACGCTTAGATTTGAAAATAATCTAATAATTTGTCTCTCGTAGAGTAAGAGGAAGGACATTCCATAACAAAGTAGCAAAAAAAGTCCACAATTTAGTCCAAGTTACTAGCTTTATCTGAATGGAGCCTACGGAAGGGAGTGTAAACATGAAGAAGTTCAGAGATGTATGATGGAGATTATTTATTTAAAGCCTTATAAGTCAGTAACAAGATCTTATATGAAATACAATTATATTAAGACTTTACAGGCAACCAAAATAGAAATTTAAGTGTAGGAGTGATATGCTGACAGGGTCTGATGTGAGTTAGTAGTCCAGCTGCAGGGTATTGGACAGTGCAGCTTACTGAGGAAATAGTAAAGGGGACAAAGAAGCAGAAAGCCTCGATATTATGTATGAGTAAAGCACTTGGCATCGGACATTCATAGAAATTGCCTAATGTGGGCAACATTTATAAGGGGAATAAGAAAAAAAACTTTTTTTTTTTCACATGTGGTCAAGAGACAGGAGAGGAATAAGTGTGACTCCTAGGTTCCTGACTGCAGCTGACGTGTGAATGGGGAAACCATCCACCATTTCTGTGAGGTTCTCCAGCTTTAACAGCTGATATTTGCTGCCCACCAGTAATATTTCTATTTTGTCACTGTTAAGCTTCAAGGAATTTGATGTCAACCAGAACTTGATGTCATGTAGAAAAAAGATAAGTGATGGAGGAAATAAATCTGAGAATCATCTACGTAACAGTGAAACTGAAGACCATGTTTGCGTAGAATCTGACCGAGAGAAAGCATACAAATAATAAAAAGCAATGGGCACAAGACTGAACCCTGTTTGCACACTGTGATTGACTGAGGTTATGAGGGATTTATTTTAATAAAATATTTATTTTATTACCAAGGGAAACAAAGTTTTGCCTGCTGGTCAGATGAGAGCAGAACCAGTTAAAAACACTACCATTGATAGACAAGAACATTCCATGTTTTTCTCAACACAATTCCCTAAAACCAAAGAATATTTAAAATGTACATTTTCTGCTGCAACACAATACATTTTTCTTATGGGTTCTTCTAGAACCAGCAGAATACCTTAACACACATTTGTTTGGGATAAATTCTGTTTAAAAACT
The DNA here is from genome assembly GCF_059453375.1 of Lepisosteus platostomus. Lineage (NCBI taxonomy): Eukaryota > Metazoa > Chordata > Actinopteri > Semionotiformes > Lepisosteidae > Lepisosteus > Lepisosteus platostomus. The sequence continues at coordinate 38,722,749 of NC_142621.1, forward strand.
CTGTTTACTGGGAAGAAACCATGATGTATTTTTTCTTTTTAAAATGCATTTCCCAGCTGTTGGCCTGATATAAACAGGAATACAGGAGATCCTAAATAAGACCACTGAAGAACTTCAGCCAAGAGACCTCTTCATGGCTTTCACTCATCTCTTCTGACTAGTCTGGGTATCACTCTTCCTACGAAGCACGGAAAATGTCTCAGAAATGAGACAGATGCTTTTCAAAGATATCTTGTGGAGGCTATCCACATTCCCAGGAGGTCGTCTTTCCTCTGGAGAATGTAGCAGGTGTCACCAGTGTAAGTGGATCTTCAGTCTGGGAGACTGCTGTCTAAACCATGTCTAGTCCAAGATAAGGTCATTGGTCAAGGTGAAGCGCTTCTTCTATAATATCCAATAGCAGCTCAGCAACTGTTTCTTTACATTCTGGAAGCAGGTACAAATATTACCTCTGTTCCTTCCAATACAACACCATATGTTATTGCGAGCATTGCAAACAAAACATATTTTTGTATTGTTATCTCGCATAAAAATGTTATCTCGCATTATAAAATATATTAAATTGGCAGCAATGCACTAATAAAATGAACATTTTATATATACTTTATCTGTATATTTAAAACTGTTTGAGAATGTATTTAGGAGATACAGCTTAGTAAAGGGTCTCATTTTGTCCTTGTGAATTACTTCAGCCTGGTGTTATTTTTAAGAATGGTTAGTTCAATCTAACTGACTATCCATATCAGTGATGTGCTATAATGGGAGTTTTACAAATATCTGTGGCTTTCCCAAAACATTGGATTTTCTTTTGCGTATTTGCAGAATGTTGCTATTTAGACTTAAAACAGACAAGTAAATGCAGAAACACCTCCTTGCTATTAATTTATTTATACTTGTTTTGTATGAATGTACTTTGGATATCCGTTAACACTGGGTGTCATTACTTTTACAGAACAAAACACATATTGGCCCTTTGTCATATCGATAATACATAAGAAGCAGAATATGCAGGAATGATATAGAACCTGGAAATCTTAAGACACATGTTTTACTTCACAAGAAGTGTTAAGAGACAGACCCTCCCTTCTACAGCCATAGAACACTGTGAGAAAGAGCAGCTGATGAGCATGTGGGTGCCTTGGAATGCTGGGGAAAATCACCCAACACCTGTTATTCAAGCATCACTCTATTAATGTTTCGTGAATGCATCACTGTTATTTAGAAGCACTTCATGGCCATATGCGAAGTAGTTGATTTTAATTTTGGACTGACTTTATATTAAGGACACTGGACACTGTGACTATTACTAATTTTGGAATTGTAGCGATTATTTTGTGAATAATGTACTGTAACTAGTCAGTATATTTCATTCATTTTGATACAAATGTATCATGGGATAGAAATGGAAAAAGTCATGTGAAAATACCCTGCAAAAAACATCACAAAAGAAGTGATGCAATGTTTTTTTTTTCATTTTTTCTAACGAAAAGATACATTCAATTAAATTGCAATAGTGTGCATTACAGTGCTTATAAGATTCTGACAGTTGGTAAGAACAGTCTCCAGTAAAAACTGGAATCTGAACATTCATACAAAAGTCACTAGGCAATGGCTTTTAAAACATTTGTGATACAATTTGGTACTTATTGCCAATGTTTTTAAGATCCTCTTGTATCATGCTTTTATTTCCTAGCAGCTCACCTGTGTTACTTAAGAACAGATTTTAATATTTTTCTTTACTCATCCCAGACATTGTCTTTGTAACCATATAGTAAAGGAAAATATTAAAATATGGGTTTATATAAGGAAGCAGTTATTTAAAATTAAAATCCAAATGAAACTCAAACTAGCCAAGTGGGATACCACATAATTAAAAGACGCCTAACATTTTAACTTATTTTTGTCACGTTGCATTGATAAGAGGATCCCCTAAGTGATTTAAATCACTATTACTATCCGCCCACCATACAGGACTATTACGCTTTCTTTCACGTTTATTTTTACATACACACCTCTAAAAGGCCATAAAGGCCTATTTAGTTTTGAAAAGATGCTACAGAACACTTAACATGTGATTGACATTATATCCCTAATCTGTTTAGAAACAGATGCAGACTTATTGAGGCTTATGTGTAAATGTCACTCGTTTCAAATTATTAACGTTCTAAATAAAGCTCAATTGAATCAGGATTGCTGGTAATAATTATAACCGTTTGCTTTGCTCCTTGTTCAGTATTCATGCACTAGGATAACAACAAATCAGCAGTTTTACAAAGTGCTGAATTGATTTTTGACTTCTATTACTAGGTTACTCGAATAATTGGATCAACCCCTCCTATCCCTTTTCTATTATTGCTAGTGTTAAGACCATTATTACATTAAAAATCATACCAAAAGAACATTTTTTCTTAATGTTGACTTTAGAGATGGATGATTTATACTTTTTGCTTTACAGAGTACAAAGAGACAGAGGACACATTTAAAAAAAAAATATATTGACACAGAGCATGTTTTTTATAATGACAACAAGATTGTTTTTTTCTAAATCTTTTCAGTGAAACAATATGAAAATAATTTCCCTAATTTAGGTAAAGGAGTGTTAAACCAAGATGAACTTTCATTCGATAAGCACTGTAAGCATCCAAATCCTCTATGAAATTAAATATATAGTATATTTAATATATAGTATACTATATGCACCTATCACAAATGTATATCTGTCCCAATCCAGCAGTCAGTTAAACCATCATGTTGCATGTGTCAGTAGTTCTTAGGTAGAAGATTCCTATAGTAAGACCTGGGTGTATCTAATTGGAGATACAAATCCTATTTTTTGTGTTTGTACTTTCTCATGTGTGATGCTACTGTAGCCGCAATCTCTGTGTTCTTCTTGTTCTGGCCAAAATAGTCAATGAAGTCACCATTAGGGCCAACAAGGTACATGATAATGGTATGGTCCACCTAAAAATAAAAAAGTGAATTGTGTTAACAATGAAACAAATATTACAAAGTTATTAGTCTGTGAATTCCCTGTTTCATTTTAGTATTCATACTATACGTAAATCTGTCCAGCCATTGCAATATAGTATATCTTAATGATTAATTAACCTAGATATTTTTTTTGTCTTTTATATTGGTTTGTGAGTTATCAGAAGTACTGTTAGAAGGCAATAATCAGAAATACATTTTTACTGACAATGAACTGTAAAACCATATGACATTCTGTGAATGTTTAATGTCCATAAGCCTTTCAATACCCAGAACCTTCAGAATATGGCACTTTTGCTTAAGCTCTGTGGCTGAGTTGAGAATGTTTGTATAAATGAGCCAGCTTTACATCTAAAGAGAACTTACAATGTAATCATTGTCTTCATCTTTTGGTCCTTGACTGTAATAAACTCTATAGGCCCTGGACACTTTCTCCACCTGTTCATTTGTCCCAGTCAGTCCAATCAGCTTTGGAGAAAATTCTGAAATATGTAAATATATAAAACAAAGGACTGTGAACAATTAATCTTTCAATGTTCCTGTTTCACAGAAATAATGCTATGTAATGCAAGACATGGAACTGTATATTAAAAAATATTTAGAAGTGATATTGATCAATTGATGTAATAATAATAATGCATATTAAAATGATTGCCCACCAATGAATTACGTCTGCTATTAACTATGGGTAAAACCAGAGTGTGTCTAAGGACTAAATTTAAGAACATGTACTCGCAAAGATAGCACATCCTGAGAAGGAACAGTAAAAATAGAATGAGAGTAACTATAGAGACTTCACACGTATAGAAAAACAAGTATCTATAAATTATACATTATTATATATATTATTATAAATGTAAAAATGTAAAAGGAGATAAAATAAGAGGTAAAGCAAAATTGAAACAACAGTGCAGACATATGTGTGCCACACTGATGAATCCCAAAAGGGGTAAAACTGCATTGCACCTGCTGTCTTGAGTCTCTTGACTGTCTTATGTGTTCTCAATTTGTTTTTCAACCGTCTTAAAATTTGAAAATAAAAAGGGTATGACCTACAACAGGGTCATCCAACTCACATCCTAGGAAGTTGGTGTGTCTTCAGTTTTGCTTTCCAACTCAGCTCGTCTCTAAAACAGTTTGATATTGGCTTAAATGGGCCAGTGAACCATCTTCTCCCAGATCTTCCAATTATTACAGCTTTTAAAGAAAGCCAAGCTCTGCAAACACAATGGCAATGGACCATCCCGCATGATGACCGTTGTAATCCAGAATCAAATTGAATAAACAGAAACACTTGCCCTTTACATATCTTGATATTGCTTCGGGTGTATCCCTTTCTGGATCAATCGTGATGAAGAGGGGAGTTAAATTTGGAAGTGTGGGTATTCTATCTGGAAAAAGACAAAAATGAATCAATTCTCTCAACTTAAATGGAAACACAGGTCTGCCCCTTTAAAAGTACAGGAAGCAACTTGAAGAATGGATATCTAGTGCCATCTAGTGACGCAGCAATGAATTTCTTTTCTAGGTTGAGTTTCATCAAAGCACTCAAACTTTCAGCTACACAGTTAATTTGCTTGTATTGTATAGCCTTTTTTTCATCTTCTAAAACTTATGACTCCTTATTAATTTTATGAGTAACAATATCAAACACCACAATTAAATAATCCAGCTTTAACTGCATACATCTCAATATACTTTCTTTCATCACTGAATATATTGTTTACAGTATATTGTGTACAAAACAACTTTTACAAATATAATAATAGATTTACATAACATTCTGGACATTCTTAAAAAGCAAACATTTTTATCAATGATCAATGATGTCTACCAAAGCTAAAGCATACATTACTTTACAGTGCTCTACAAGTCTTTACAAGTCTTCTGATAATCTTTAATTCTCCCAGAAAAACAACCTGAGCTAAACCACCAATCAGACTAATGAAACTACTTAAAAGCTTGGCCTGAATCAAAACCAAAAATATTTATCCACCTCTCCAGTTGTAAATTGCAGAATTGCCTGGTGGAAACTTTTGGTTATATAGAGATATCTTGATTTTAAGCAATGGAAATTTGCTAACACATATTAGATCTGGCTTTTTTTTTTATTTGGGTCATTTTCTTTGTAATGAGGCCTAAACCAATAGAGAAAACCTCTCTAAGCCTTTGGAACTTAAGGAACATATGCTAAAGTCCCTCCTTCATGTAGACCAAACTAGAAAAAAGCTCACAAAGTCTTGGAATCTTTAAAGCTTCCTTGCACTGTTTTACCTATTTCATCAACCACTTCAATCATCTTCTCTAGCTCATCAGGGCAGATGTCTGGGCAGTGGGTGAAGCCAAAGTAAATGAGAATCCACTGGCCAAAGAAATCTTCACTATTCTTTGGCTTCTGGTTGTGGTCAATGAGGGAGAAGGGACCTCCAAGAGCTGGTTTTCCCAAAGATTTTGTCCTTTCCCGTTCAATCACTGTAGAGAACAACAACAATCACCAGTTAATTTCTCAGACTATCTACCCAACCATTTTTGGACTGATTCATCCAATTCATGTGTCATGCAAGAGCCGAAGCCTATCCTGGCAAGCAGTTGGAGTAAGGTAGGATACACCCTGGACAGAACACCAGTGCTTTGCAGGGCACAGACAGACACAGGCACACACACTCACACCTAAGGCCAATTTTCCCAGAAGCCAATTAACCTGTATGTCTTTAGACTGTAAGAAGAAACCAGAGCATTAAGAAGAAAACCCATGTGAATAAGGGGAGAACACACAAACTCCACACATATGGACCCCAGGTCCAGAATTGAACCCAACACTACGAGACAGTAATGCTAACCACTGTGGCACTGTGCTGACATTTTCTCAACTAAACCTAAGTAAATCAGTAAACACCAATTTTACAACATGATACATGTCTATTATGGTCATTCGCTGATTCAATACTCATCAATGGTGCATCACGTGAAAGCCTCCTAGGCTTCACTGTCATTAAAGGAGATAGTAATATAAATATATATATTATATATATATATTATATAATATATTATTATATATAATAACCAGCCATTTTGCATAAAATGACTTTCAAATAAAATTTTAGTTTAATTCCCACATAATACTAAAAATGTATCCTTGTTCATCAAAGGGAGAAATAATCTCATTGTTTTTGTTTTCATGATAAAACATGAATTTAAAGATTTACTTAAAATTGAAGAAAACAATTTGTGGGTAAAATATTAAACGCCACTTGTAGAACCCTCATATTATCATGCATCACTTGAAATGAGAGAAAAGCATGTAATGAATTGAATTTAAATGAACTGGACTGAATTAAACTTTACTGCCCCCAAAGCAAATTTGTCTTTCACATCAAGAGCTCATAAACATAAAACAAATATAACAATAATACATTACAACAACTGTACAATACAAAAACAACATTTAACCACATCGTTCAATCACAAATCAATCCAATACCATAAGAATAAAAACAAACAATTTGCTGGTAAAGTGTCTAAAACAATAACAATAAAATCCCTACCTGCAAACAATCTTTTCATTGTTCAACAATTGAATGCTTTTTGGTATGAATGAAGTAAATGCTTACTCTCCCAGAGGGTAGGAGAGTATATTCTAAAAAGAGAGGACGAGAGGGGTCATCTATGATTTAAGATGCAAGACTAATAATATGTCACTCTGTTAGACATGTTATTGAGTCCAAGGATGTGCTGGTAATCTTGTTCAGAATGGACAAAGCACCTTTCCAACCCTGAATACAAAAGGTTAGAATGCTCAGAATCTCATTAAAATTAAGTCAAATATACAGAATTTCACTTACATATATTGCACTACACCCTACTTTTGTGTGGCTTGTCATGTCTGTGCAGTAAAAAAAAATGATATTCTAATTTTGACTTACTTTCCTCTTTTTCTTTTTTGAAGTATTTCATTCCAGCCAGAAGCACTCCACCAGATGCAAATGTTACTGCTAAAGATTTCCATGTAACAGGCTACTGGAAAGAAACAAGTTTATTTTTTGACATCAAGAACACTGCATTGATTTAAACATGACCCATCCAAATTAATTTTCTTAAAGTTTCATCAGGAAAAGATGTAACAGGAGCCACAATATGTATCTTATTTAAAAGTCCACTTCACATGTTTTCATATGGGATAAGGTCACTTAAGTTGCAATATGCTAATGAATGTGTTAGCAAAAGTAAATACCCATCAACAGAATATCACACTGCATCATTAAAAAGCCCAATTGTCTAAAACATATTTGATTTTATATCAATTTGATCTAAAATCAAATACGTTGATCTGTTGATTCCATCCTTCCATCCATTACTGCTTTACAGGTTGTGGGACAGCTGGAGCCTATCCCGGCAAGCAATGAGTATGAGGAACACCAGTGCACGAAATGGCATGGAAGACACTCACACCACAGCCAATTTTCACAGAAGCCATTTAACAGACCAGTAGGCCTTTGGACTGTGGGAGCAAACCCCCATAAACAAGAGGAGAACATGCAGATAGAACCCTAGGAATCGAACCTAGGGCCCCAGCACTGCAAGTCAGCAATGCTAACTACTGCGCCACTGTGCCACCCTTTCAGTTGATACCAAATAGTTCATTTCAAATATGTAGCAGCATGATTTTGTAATATCTGTCCCTGATGACGTTACAAGACTTCAAAGAAAGACGTATTAAAGACTTGAAAACACCCTGAAAAAAGGTCAATTAATAAGAACTGAACATAACATAAATAAGTATATAATAAGCTCTTACCCCAGACTTTTTGTTTGATTTATCTCCTGATTGGGGAGGTGGAGGCATAGACGTGAATGTACGCGAACATTGTAGGGATTTAAGTTCTGCCTTGCGCGCGGGAGTGCGGATAAATGTCACCTACACCAAAAGGAACAATTTATTTTTAAAAGACAATTACACTGCATATATTCGCAAACATAAATCTTACCAGATTGTGCAGCTGTAACCAAGGCACGTATCATGAAATGAAACACGACAACTGTACATAATGTACTTTGGGGATTTGAAAAGGTCTCGTTAGTCAGAAACTAAAACTTATATAAGTTAACTAAGAGACACTGTTAAATTGTTTGCATTGCTTATAGATCATTATTTTGTTATAGCCCCAAAACCTGACATACCGATTTATGGAATCCCTGTAACGAAAAGGCAGGCAAGACGTTCCTCCTTGTTGCACACTGAAACGTGTACAGAATATGAGTGTGGAAACCCGTCTGTAAAACACACTTATTTAACCATCGCAACTGTGAAGACAGGTGAGTGCTACCTGACACAAGTAACGCCATGATACTGTTCTGACCTTCCTGTACTTTTCCTGTGTAGGACGGAAATACTACCGTCAGTCAGTAGTGACAGTAGTAAAAAGCAAACTACTTAATAAATCGTTCCGTTTCTTCACGGTGCCTTTTTTTTTTTGATTACACAAATTAAAATACTGTAATTATTGTTGTGTAATTTTCGGAAGCATCAATAGAGGTAGATTAGAGGAGAACATGAAAATGTATAGTGTACATAAAAAGAAAAGAAACCTTAGAGATAAGCTCTCTTAAAGGAAGTCGCGTCATCCTGAATGTGATGTTGTAATTTAAATGCTGTTTAGGGGGAAAACAAAACAATAAATTCACTGTAAATTCATGTTTAAATTTAAATGGCAATTCCGTAATAGATCCGTAAACGAAGGCCGATTTTTCAGGTAAGTCCAGAAAAGTTTTAAAATATAACTGAATCATGATCGTATTGTATGTGATCTGACAGGGTGAAAATACCTGTGCAGTTAAAAATATACAGGCTAACTAACAATGTTAGTAACAGGGGTTGTGCCATGGACCTGTTTTTTAAGTGGCCTTAAAAAGATCACACTCGCCAGTATTAAGAAATACAGTATTTTAAAAGAAATGCGTCAGCAATGTAATTTAGATGCAGGTTTGATACCAAAAGTTCCTAGTGGTAGCAAAATATAGTATACATAACCAAGTTTTCTCCTGTTTAGGTGTTTATTTTCCAACCTCACGGCTGCCTTCAAACATACTAATGCTTTAAGCGATCCTAGCTGTGAAATAATAATAGAAGTAGGGAAGTGGAATTTACGAGGCTAAAGTTCGCTTCTTATTCGCGTTTTTCGTTCCACCTTAAATGCTGCTGTGATGTTCGACGATCTTCTGTCAAACTTTACCATTTTAACAAGCAGGAAATTAAAACTCTAAGCTTCAAAGTAAGACACTGTTCTTAATCGGATAATATTTCCTGTATATTCTCTCATTTAGAAATCTGTTCTGCAGCACATTTCAATTCGAGTAAATAGAAATGAAACATTTTATTTACGCATAGTGAAATTAATTAAGGAGAAGCCCATGCTTTGATACAAAGAGAACAAAGATTTGGCCATGAGCAGGACCAAATTTATAAAATAAGTATTGTTACGTCAACGCAATATACTGTACAGTATTTTAAACGGGCGAGGGACGACTAGCTCGTACAAAAGACGTTTTAACGACGAAAAATGTTATTCTTTGATTTGCATGATTCATTGTTTTGTATCTACCCTATGGTGATTAAGGTCACACTATTCAGGTAGGCATTTCATGACTAATGTCTTATTTATCAGGAGATACTTTTTATAATATATAATAATATATTAAAATAATTTTATATAAATAATATATAAATAATTTTATAATATTACATATTATATCTGAGTAATGTATAATGTACCAATTATATGCTCTCTAAAGGCACCAAACATGGGGATTTCTTTTATTTTTATAGATTGTGGACAACAAGTGGTAGATTACCAAACAACATAAGCACAAAAATGGATGACGGCAAACAACCCTTGTTTACTTTTGGAGTGATTGCAGATATCCAATATGCTGATATTGGAGATGGCTTCAACTTTCTTCACACTAGGAAACGGTATTACAGAAACAGCCTCACCTTACTGCGTAGAGCCAGTCAAAAGTGGAGGTCAGAAGCTGTCCAGCCTAGCTTTATTCTCCAACTTGGGGACATCATTGATGGGTTCAACAAACAGAATGATGCATCAGAAAAGGCTCTTCAGACGGTCATAAATGAGCTTCAGCAATGCAATATTGAAATTCATCACATATGGGGCAACCATGAGTTTTATAACTTCAGCAGAGATGATCTAATAAACTCTGTGTTGAACAGCAAAACCTTGGAAGATGCATCTAATAAACAAATTGTGGAAAACAGTACGGAGCCAAGCTATTCATACCACTTCAGCCCTGCTCCGAATTTCCGATTTGTGCTGCTTGATGCCTATGATTTAAGTCTTCTGGGAAGAAAAGAACCAAGTCAAAAGTATTGCCAGTCACTTCAGATAATACAAGAACACAACAAAAATGAAAATCTCAACCATCCACCAGGTAATCGAGTTCACTTCCCTTACATTACTGTTTTAAGTCAGTGTTTTTGGATGTATACTTAAATGTGAGGAGTTTCACATGGAAATGCAACAAATAGAACCTATTGCACTAATTAGAATGTAATTGGAAGCACTGAAACATACCTCACAGAGGAGTTGATGATGATTAGAATATTAGTGGATATGCAGCTTTCAGGAGAGATGGAAAAGATGGTAAAGCTGGAGGTGAAGAATATCATGGAAGCTAAAATAAATAAAAAGGGTAAATGACAGGATTATAGGAGCAAAAGAACAGGACGGAGCAAAATAAAGGATATCTGAGGAACATTTTAGATAAAGGAGAAAAGGTTTAATTGACTTTCACTTACAGCAGGTCAGGTGTTTAGTAAAGAAAAAAATATCAATATGCCACAAGATGAGAAAAGGAATGGTTCCATAGATATTATTTTATCATCCTGCATAAGTATTGTATTTTCAAGGTAGGCCAATGAATTGTTAGAAACCGTAAAATAAGTAATACATGTTTGTTTTTACTGAAGTACAGTATGTATTTGTCCTCATATTGTTATTTCTCTTGCCGTAGGGTATGCAGGAATGGAGGCACGGTTTGTTCAGTTCAATGGAGGATTTAGTAATGCCCAGCTTGAATGGCTTGATAAAGTTCTCACCTTCTCAGACAACAACATGGAAAAAGTTACAGTCATTAGTAAGTGTAACTATCAACCTGCATGCTTTAGTGTGAAGCAAATTAAAGTGGTGCACAGTCAGATGCTGCCTCTGCTGGATAATTTTGTCTTCTGGACTGAGGTTTCTAATGTTCAGAAATGTTTCTTGCAATCCAAAATTCAATTACACTTTTGTTTTTACATACAGGTCATCTACCGATACATCCAGGGGCTACCGACCCCATCTGTCTGGCATGGAACTATGAGGAAGTTCTTTCCATCTTGCATTCTCACAAAAGTGTCGTGTGCTTCATGGCTGGGCATGACCATGATGGTGGCTACTTCCTAGATGAATCTGGAGTGCACCATCTTACTTTTGAAGGGGTGATTGAAACACCACCAGACAGTGATGCGTTTGGCACAGTGTACGTATATGAAGACAGAATGATTTTAAAGGGGAATGGGAGGGTTTTAAAGAGAGTTCTTATGTACCCATGACTGCAGTTCACTCATAAAGCATCATGTTTCTATCTTCTGCTGTTAAGTCATAATTCAGATGCTATTATTCTGAAAAAGAAGATTCATTTGCAATGAAAAAGGAACAGCTGACTAATGAGCATAATGAAGAGCAAAGACAATGTAGGACTGAAACAAGGACTCCTAGATCTGCAGTACAGTACAACATGATCTCAAGCACCTAATTGTCTCTGCCTGCAGGGTACAAATCACTTTGTGAATGGATTACGTTTCAGGAAAATGAAAATGAAATGCTGTATACAAAAATAATAGATTAAACTGTTATGTTGTCAACTAGTTATACATATTCCTACATGGGACTAATCAGATCTAGTCCTCTTTCATCGTTGTTATTATGGGAAGGTTATCAACTACAATCTGTCAACCGAATTTTTTAGTGTAGTTTAGGAAAGCCTCTACCGTGCTTCTTAGCGGCCTCTTGTGGTGAATAAAGGTTTCTATCGAATCAAAAATAAACACAATTGCTAATGCCCTGCAGACTATCACAGAGTTTACATTATTACATTAGGATGCAGATGTTTTATATTTTCTATTTATAGTGAAGATAGAAAAAGAGTATTTTATTTAATTTATTATACTTTAATTTTCCTCTAAATACTGTGGAATTGTGTTCATGTTCCTGTAAAGTGGTTAAGTGGAAAATAAAGTTTTAAAGTGAATAATATGAGAACATATAATCTGTTTCCTTAACATTTTTATTACAGACAAAACAGATTTTAGCAAATGATTGTAACTGACAATACATCAGAATGTCTAACATAAAAAGGGACAATTCTATGGGGCTGATTGCTAGGCTGGAAACTACATGGTTGGTTTGGCTATCAGTGTGCCTTTTATGAATTAATTATTTATTTATTAAATAATGCAATATTTTATGAATACTGCAACATCCTCGATGTTGGTTTACATGTTATTTTGGAACCTGAAGAAATCATAAAAAGCGTTTAACTTCACAAAACAAAACTGCTATTATTGTTGTTGTTCAAATTTGCATAATCACTTTAAATTCTTTCAGAAACACTTTTAATGTTTGCTTGATTAAAAAAAAATAAGTGTCTGTTCATGGTTAACCTAAACTTATGTAATGCCACCTTTCTGCTCGTGGTATTTACTTATTTCTGATTTTAAACTGGTAGGCTTAGATCAGGGGTCTGAAACTGATCCTGAAGAAACCCAGCTGAGTTGGAAATATACGTAGCCTGTAAATAGTAAATTTCTAAATGCAGTCACTTGTACATTTAAGAATGAGCATATAGTCTTATTTTCATTTTTGATATGTCTTTGTCTGAAAAATACGTTCTTGTTAATTTTGATAATATGATTCCCAGCAGTTTAGCAAATCAAGACAAGTAACTTGGGAAAACAAAATTAATATGTCATGTTTGTTTTTCTTCTGATGCTTTTGTTATTAAATTATAGTGCTTGGATGCTTAAGGCATGTTATTTGTCTCAAGTCACCCTTGGAAAATGTGTCATTTGCTATACTTTTAGATAACCAAAAATACCCCAACAGTGTTATATATACTATGTGGTTAAGTTACAGAAGGTCTTCCAGCTCTTTTAGGTGTGTTAGTTGCCAGTATATGTCCAACATTAGCCATGTTTTGAGCAATATGGTTTTAAATTAAATTACTATTCAAGAAATACAATTAAGGTCTAAAAGGTCTGGTAAAACTTAGATTTTATTAAATGCTATATTTTAGGTCAAAAGTATTTCTACAAAGGTCCTGTTGACAACTTTGATACTGAATTAGTGCTGTTCTTTTAGTTCATTATATAAGGAATCCCCAAAGATTTCTTCAGTTCAAATTTCTTGACTTCACAAAGTTCAAAGGCTTTTTGTAGAGAAAAATTCTAAATACATTAAGGATAAACCTAACTGTGTAATGCAGTGAGACAAAATATACTTCATGTATGTATTCTACAATCAAACAGGTATCACGTTTGAATTATCTTATTAACTTTTGATGCAAAAATGCAAATTGGATTTACTGTGTACGTCAGGTTATTTACAAACATATTCAGTAATTGTAAACATTGGAACATATTCAGTGGTATTATAAACACAGGTTTATCTTAATATTCTTTCTTGTAATTTACAGTGCGGTTTTACAATGTGAGGGCCAGGAGGACCTCAGCTCCTTGTTGATGTAGTAGTACAGCCATGTCACCAAAGGGAAAGCTGTGATTCCCACAGCAGTGGAAACTCTTAAGGCTCCAACTGAATTCCTGAAATAGAAAACAAATAGCTGGATATGCTGAACCTATTTTAAAATGACTTTTATTGGGCTGGATGAAAACATTACCCAATGTTGTACATTTTAAAAACAGTCAATCGAAAAAGTCAATCTAAAACTTCTGCAATTTCATTTTGACTTCAGTGTCATTAGAAGGAAGCCCAAATTATTACGTATCTCATCACTAAACTATAATTTGACATTGTAGAAAGGAAGTACGATATGTCCCATTTTAGTTTTCAAAAGTTAAGGAACAAGTAAACGTTTATTCCATGCCGAAAAGAGAAGAAAATAAACATAATGTTTCGGCTGTGGAGCCTTGGGTTTCTTCTCTTTTCGGCATGGAATAAACCTTTAGCCTACACATGCTGACACAGCTACCTACTTAAATATAAAAGTATACAATATAAGTAAAAATCTACTTTTTCTATGATTCTTGCCTCTGTTTTTATTAAGAAAATATGGATAAAGAAACAACTTTTGATTGTTTTGAATTCCTTGAATTCCTTTTAACAGCTATTTTAATATAGGAGAGTAAAGTAAAAAAGGTTTTAACCTTCGGTTAAAGAAATAGATTTAGATGCATTACAGTACCTTTAGATAAAATGAACTGTAAAATGAAGAAACTGCATTAGAATATCTATTAGAGTGTAAACATTGTATATTTTAATCACATTTCTCACCAATGAATAAAACAAGAGGAAAAACTCACCTTCCTGAATGACGACACAGGATCAGCCATACCACGATTAATACTAATCCAGAGAACTCTCTTAGAGAACAGCAAAAAAAATGATACAGTGATCAACTAAGGTGAGAGAGATTAAAACCAAGTGAAGTGTAACAATACTTCCAAAAATAAAAGTAAAGGGTGATTACATCAATGGTGTATATAACTATACTTAAGATTACATTCAATTCTTTTTTTTCTTGACCAATATAACTGACATGTTTAATTATATTTTCTTGATAGTTGTGTTTTCAGAACAGATGCCAATCCATTAGGATTTACTAAATAAAACTAAGGAATCAATTATAAAATCAGTCTTTAATATTAATTGCTCAAACCTATGCCAGAGTTTACCTATGGATAGAAAAGTGACAATTACCTTCCTTCTTCTTTCTGGAAGATATTTTCAGCTTTACTTTTATACAAGGACCATCCCAACATGGCAGCTACAGCAGCACAAATAAGCATATGAAGATCAGATAGTCTCCTCCAGATTAATACCTCTGAAAAACAACACATTCATCTTGATTTTGCAAAGTTACTGAGCTACATAACATAGGAGGGACTGGATCAGCTTTCATGACATAAAAACAGATATCAGGATAGAGTCATACCTGTAATTGGAGGCTTAAGGCTTATCAGAAAACACAAAGAAGCTGGGATTGAATATGCAACCTGTAAATACAAACGCATTTATAATATTGGAAGTCAGGAAATAAAAACAGTAACATTTTCCAAATACAGCCAGCAGGTGTCGCTCGATGTTTTTCAGAGTCCATTCAAGATGCATTTGAAGATACGCACTGGTAGAGTTCGTATGCTTTCTCTGAAGTGAAGAATTTAGTTTTATACTTCGTACTACAGTGTACTGTTTAGGACTCACCATCCATATGCCAGCATCGGGGTCATTGATCTGGAATAATCAAAAATAATTAAATTGATGTTCTGTCTAGTTTGAAAGAGCAACAATGATAAAAAAAATAGTTTTAAAAGTGTTTTTTTAAAACAAAAAACGTTTATGCCATGAGAGAAACAATACGTTTGTGGATGTTGGGTTATCCATACCGCATATTGCTCAAAATACATAAAATGCATTCAGTGTTTGAGAACGATGACATCGAATTCCTTAAGTATGACAGTGTTGAAATATATGTGCTTATGACTTCTAAATTCTAAAACAATTTTATTTTGTCACCAAAACGTAACCAGCCTCAGTACTATTTATTAATATAAACAGCATACACACACCCATAAAGATATAAAAGAGTTTAAACAAATATATAAAAACAACTGCACTTTAATTTCCAAAACCAGTCACATTTGTCTTTAGTACGGTACTTGCCTGCACATATGCCGCTAAAGCAAAGAAAAAAAACATACACAAATTGCAGCTTCTCCATAATACTTGAAAACACTCCGAAGACCCGCTTTTTGTTTTTCCGTTTTTTGTTAATTCGTGTTTCTTGCTCATTTTATTTATTTTCTTCAGTACTTTGCTCAGAGAAAAGAAACTGCCATTATTGAGTTTGAGTCAGATCACATGGACATTTGCAATGCAGTTTGGGAATTATAGTTCCATTAGCGTAGCTACAGAGCACAAATTAATAGTATTGTACTGTACATTGTGCATTGTGCATTAAGCGAAAGCACAAAGTTTAAAATTTTGGTAGATCTTGTGAGAATACTGTAGTAAACTGTTGTTATCTACTGTTAACAAACATTTAAATAAATGCGTATTTATCGAGGTACAGAAGAAAAGATCTGGACATATGTCTTTAGAGGAACAATAAAGAATATTAAAATGCTGTTATGTTGCTGTTATTGTAACTGTTCTCCAGTTATACTAGTTGGTCATGCACCTGCCATACTACCATGTTACTCTGGCAGACATAAAACCTCAGTGATCCGGACAATGAGCCAGGTCTTGCTCACTGCCATCATAAAAGTGAACTGTGCCTCCACAGGTCCACTCAGCCATTTAAAAAGCTGACTGTTGCAACCAGTCTTCTATCTTCCTGATCTATTCCCATGCCGCAAGGAGGTCTGGAGGTGATGCAGGAGTTCTTCCTCCACCTCTCCTCCACTCCAGCAGGGTCGAGGGGCCTGCCTAGTGCCTTTCATCTCTGTATGAATTTTCTGCTGCCTGTTTTTCTTTGCTCCCCAGTTACATCTTCCTCCTGTATCGGGAGTCTGTTTACTGTCAGCTGGCTCCTGGAAGACACTGGTGGTCCTGTGCTTCGCTTTTATTGCCCTTCTACTGACTTGCCTGTTCAGTTTGAATTGTCATCCTGTAATCCCACTCTGACACCACTAACATTATTGTAACACTGCTCAGCATCTATGCAAGTCCTGAAGATAAAGGATATCTTCTGACTCCAAAAGGGTGGTGTGCTTTTTATTTATCTGAAAGAGGCAGCTCAGACAATTGACTGCACCAACACACGCCCCACAGACTGACACTAACTGCATTAACTCTCTCTCTCTCTCTCTCTCTCTCTCAATTCAATTCAAGGTGCTTTATTAGCATGACCGATGGGTACAATCAGTGTTGCCAAAGCAAATAAAAATAATAAAATTAACATAGAACAAAACAAAAAGTAGAAGTAAAATAAAATCTACAGACATGTTACAGACATTTACAACAAAGACATATTATATAATATTGACATATACCGTAGGCGGCTGGAGCATTAGTGGGAGACGGACTCACTGTTCCTCAGGCTGTGACAGGAGATCACATACTGGGCTGCCAGATCAACTGAGTTCCCTCCTCCCTCTCCCAGTAGGATTGGGACCTGTTGTGGTTTTGGCTCTCTCTCTCTCTAAAAGGGGCCCTTATTATACCCCCAAGGACTGTGGTGATGTGACAGTGTGGGGAATCTCACACTGACGGTCATAAGCAACCACACCTACTGAACACAGTTATGGGCATTCTCCTCTCAGAAGAGTCATGCTTATAATAAAGAAACATTCCAACATGTAAGAGTCAAAACATCACGCCATAGACATATAGGGATAGAGGCATTATTAATATATATTTACATATACTACATCTTTACCTAGGCAATATGGCCTCTTGGTACGCTATTTATGGATATGTAGACATACTACAGTACACTTCTATAAAGGCTTTTCTAGTCAATAATGCCGCAGTAAGAAATATAAGATCATATATTGGCCATATACAATTTCTTGTATTAGGAATTTGTCTTTTCAATATACCCCAACTTGCTCTCCGTGAGACACACAGACAGGGAGAGAAGCTTGGGGTCAGAGTGCAGGCTCAGCCATTTATACAGTGACCTTGGAGCAGTTGGGGTTAAGGGCCTTGCTTAGGGGCCCAATGGGGTAGGATTTTTCTGCAGGCTGAAGGATACAAACCGGCAACCTTCTAGCCACAGGCGCAGATCCTTAACCACAGAGCCACTGCACCGCCCTAAGAAAGGTACACATATTCTCCACTACACACACTACTCCACTACTCATCAATACTTTATAGTATTTAGAGAACAAATTTGTATTTACAATGACCCAGAGAGTACTCCTTTTTACAACATGGCATTTGTGTTTCTATCTCTCCTGTCTCCTAGTCTCCAATTCCCTTCTGCTTCAGGACCTCCTGAGACAGAAGGTCAAACTACAGTTCAATAATGATAATGTGGACATGTTGAAAATAAATGAAAGTTCTTACAGCTGCTGTAACTCACAGATACTAACCACTACTTAGCACTGCAGGTCCTACTGTAAGTCACACTCCACATTCACACACTTGCCTGTTCAGTCTGAATTGTCATCCTGTAATCCCACTCTGACACAACCTAAAATCCCCAAATCCCCAAAAGGAATAAACAACTACAGGGACCCCAACCCCCAAACGGCTACTATTTATAGCAGTCCAGTTCTTTTGTTTTATATTGCAGCTATTATAGCTGCTTTGATTTATGTCAAACGTAAGGGCATAAAGGTAGTATTTAATTTTTGTATACGAAAATCTCCAAGTAATTATTCTACATTCAGCACTAAAATCATATTAGGTTGCAGAACTGCCATTTTTGGGTGGGGGAGGAGAGTATAGCCAAATCCTTGCATAATTTGAAAATATGTAACTTAGATTGAACAACGGCTTTACTATTCATAAAGTGGGACTAACTACAACTCGCACCGCAAATTTTATGCCTAGTGTGTCTTGGCTCCTTTTAATTCAGGGCTTTCATTTATAGCACTAGGAGTGGTCTGGTGATTACTGTGGAATGGGAAATACTCGGACTTTATCAGACTTTATTGCTTTATTGTGGATTTTGAGGCGCTGTCAGACTACGTAGGCGGAAATTGACGGGCTGGTCACATACAGTACTTCAACCGAGTACTGTATTGTGTAGTGCTGGTTTCTCAAGCTAGTTGTCTCGTGATTGCTCAATGGTTCAAAACTGAATAGTAGTTTATTATATAAATTGTATTCTGCTATGTTGAGTTTCGTAGCTAGGTGTCCTGCGAGACTTTGAAGGGTTTTAGACTGAAGCGGTGTAGTGCTATATTGAGTTCTGTAGCTAGGTGTCCCTGCCTGTGAAGGGTGAAGCCACTCACTGCATTGCAGCCTCAGTGCTGCTGCTGGAATCAAACACAACAATGGCGACTCCCAGCCCCAGCACCAACTCAACAACCTCTTCCAGCAACAACAGCAATAACGCAGGATCTACATCTACATCACATCAGCACCAGTCCCAGTCTCAACACATAACAACCGTGAGCAGCATGCAGGGTAAGCGCCAGAAAACAAAAAGTCCGTAAACGTTTTTATTTTATCAGAATAATTGGAGAACATGATTGGTGAAAGTCTCACTGTGTACTCTAGTAATGCTGCACCGTAGCGATGCAGTTTGCATTTCCTTATCGCCACTGTCTGTAGGCCTCTCTATGTTTAGGAAGCTTTTAATTTACCTCTCCGTGGCATTTCTAAAATCCAGAAGATTGCGAGATCGAGACGTGTTAGACATCGTGTTAAATCACTTTACAGATCTGGATTTCTATGGGGCGGTTTTCACTGAATGATTTTTATGGCCAAAGGCCTAAATAGTCTAGTTTTATACGGATTTTTAAATTATATTTTTCATTTCTTTTAAAATTCAGTTCCATTTTTTTACATTGCAAATGTGAAAGGTTAAACTCAGGGATACCGCTAGAAAGCTGCAGTGACCTGCTCAATTAAATGAGCTTTGTCATTTCTTGTGTTGTGTTATTTTTGATATTTCAAGGCCTCACGTGCAGTAAGTAGCCTGGTTCACATATACCTATGCTATTGAAGACTACTATGCAGTGCTTATTCTTGCTACAGGTTGTTTAATAATGGTTTTAGTGCTAATGTTACGCCGCAAATGAAATAAAAAAAAAATCGAACTCTGAAGCTGTACAAACGCTGTGTGGATTACTGTAGCAATTTCTTTAAATCTCCAGCCAATAAAATATTTAACAAAATGGGCACTGTAGAAAAAAATATTGCAGATTTCCCTTCCTTTATGTACATTCGATGGCCAGAAGATTTTATGAACTAATGCGCCATGATAATCATGTAGGCGAGATGAATACAGTCATGATTAATAACACATTGTTGCATTATACAAGGAATAAAATGTTTCATTTAAACCTTGCAGAGACCAACACGTGCTGGAGGTGTCAGAATGAAACAGGTACTCTATTATCTATTTTATAGGAATGTACTGTAGTAATGTTTTATGAAGTCAGAAGTAAAATGTGTTTTTAAGTGCAGTGCTGTCAGACACAAAATAAACATCTCAATGTGGCTGCAGTGCTTGGGGATGTTACTAATGCATCTCTGTTGTGATAAAAGCCCTTTTGTATTAAATACTAAGGAAAGAAAGCATTTTATGTTGAAGCTTTTAAAAGAACACGTACTGTATCCACTGTTTTTATCTGTTTATACCAGTGAAATAGTAGTCTACTCTTTATTAGTTCATGCCGTATATATTAACTACTTTTATTGTGTAGTATTAAATTCTGTAGGACTTATATGTGATTGAAATGCCAATATTTGCACAGTCAGCACATGGGTAAAATATGCAGGAAATTCCCATTCAAATAAGAGTAGTTGGTGAAAAAGTATTTATGTCCATTGGAATGCTTTTTACCTTGAATTTCCATATTGTTATGTGAAAGAAATGTCTGTGCAACGCATGCAGTATTAATATTTTACTCCCATTTTGTGTGTCCATTAGGCCAGGGGTTGGCAGTATGTTTTTCACTTTTAGTTTATGGCACTAAAGGAAAAGGTGCTGGCAAAAGCTGTTGTTTCATAGCTTAATATTTTGGCTATTTACTAAGTTTGAATTGATTGGAATCCCTTAGGAGTACTGCCAAAGCTTGCCGAGCTGCAAGAAGTCAAATTGAAGAATGCAGTTCGAGCTTGTTCTGTGTTTGAGCATAGTCCTGCAATTGCCATGCGTTTGCTGAATTACAAGCCTTGTTAAAAGTGCAGCAGTTCCTTATTATTGCTGTGCAGCTGTGTGGCATAGTTACATAATTGTATCCTGCTAAAAGTCACATGAATGGGTTAGGTGTCCAAGCACATTGAAGATAGCCTACTGTAGATTAACTGCAGATAACACAGATGGAAATACAGTCCAGGTGTAGAGGACATACACTGAAAATAATAACTAGGCTTAAAGGAGGTAAGTTGAATAAAAGGAGTTTTTGGAAGTTGTAGGTGTTAGTAACAAGCTATCCCATCATATTAGCAAAGCTGATTCTGTGTTATTCTTCAAAATACACCATGGTGAGGCCCTTGTATCAATTAGTTACTAGCACTACTATCATTATAAGTTGGCTTTTTGACCATTGTGAAGAAAGGAACAGCTTGATCTTTAGCTGCTAAGGTACTTTTCATGGGGAATTTTAATAAAACCATGTTGGATTTAATTAACTTCACAGTAGTTCAAAACACAAATTCTACAGTTTCTGCAAAGCTGTAGAATGAAGCTTTAAAGTTCTTATTATTACTCAGCTTTAATGAATAGCTTGTATTAGTATTGACAGTGCTATTAAACTAGATTAAGCTTTCACATGTACATAAATACAGTATATTTTCTTCAGTCTCGTCATATCATAAGGCATATACACATCTGACTTTGAAGTGACAGTACATATAGTGGGCATCAGAAAAAAGCTTGTCACTCTTATTTTTTTTCTTTTCCAACACAAAATAGATTTGAATATTAAATATGTTTTCAGCATGTTTGATTAAATGATCAGTCATGACTGACCATGATGCACATACCTTACTTTGACTGTTGAATAATTGCTTAAGCACCTTATTTGTCAGAGAGTTTATTGGGATCAGGTCATGTGGCCATTTGACCCGTTGAATGTCTTGTGAAAATCTTGTAAGAAAACAAGCAGGGAAGTACATTTAAAACTAAGAATAGGAGGCACTTCTTTACATAACGTCTAGAACTAGAGCTGTGCAGCTATGTTTTTGATGCTGATAATCCTGGCTTCCTTTAAAAGAAGGAAGACATTTGGATCAATTAGCTACCAGCTACTACTATCTACAGATAGTTAAGTACTAGCTGTCTGTAGCTATCTGTACTAAGAGGGACAGATAGTCTCCTCTCATTTGTAACCTTTCTTATGTACTTATTTTATACTTTATTTGTTTCTTAGTTATTTCTGCAGCTGCCGTGTGTAAGCTACTTTATTTCTTGTGATTAACACAATGAAGGCTTCCTTTTGTAATAGTGTGAAAGCTCAGCTGGGCAAATCAATTAAATATATTTAAAAAATGAGATCAATGGATTCATTAGCCTTGGGGGAAAAAAGCTAACCTCTAACCGTTCTTTTCATGTTCAAATGTAGAAAGAAATCAGTATACCCTTCCTATCTAGAGAACAATTCCTTTGTTCTGTCCGTGTGTTGGAAGCTGGACTAAGTCAGCTCACTGTCACTCGTCAACTGGGGGTGTTCAGTTTCTAACCTGGCAAGGCATTATAGACAAATTCAGTCTGTCCATTAAAGACTATGAGTCATGACACCTTGCCAAGATCAATGGGGAGTTCCAAGTGTGATAGCCTGGCCAGGAGTGTCTAGTCACTAGAAAACTCCACTTGTGATTAATGGCAACCTGATCGCATGGTGCTACATTGATCAATTCCTGGAATCTCACTTGCCGCCCTCCCACCAGTCCTGATGTGACAATGTTCTAGCAGGGAAAAATATTTTCTTGGACTCCTTGTATACCTGTGGCTTTATTGCATGATTTGTGCAGGTTGTATGATGGGAGTGGGAGAGAATTCCCACGTAATAACATCAGCAATCTACTGCAAAGATTGTGTTGCAGATATTTAGCTAGCTTTCATTCTATCGATGGCCTTGTTAATGCTACTAGCTTGAGATTTGATAGTAGATAGCCCCTTTTATTGAATCTGTTAATGACAAATGTTAAAAAGCATCATGAATCTCTCATTGCAGCATAAACTCTTCTTGGATTTAATTAACTTCATAACAGTAAAAACAATACCTGTTTTTTGTAACAATACCTGTTTCCCAGGGGTTTTCTTTAATTCAGATTTGTTTCTTTGCCATATTCTAGTAATGTACAGTAATTACATGATCATTGATGTATGCTGATGTGTTGAAAGGGGGGTTTTGTTTGATATGGGAACAGACAGCAAAAATAGAACAAAATGTAGTAAATGTATATTTTTCTATTGAGTAACACAATGAAATTTCTTTATAAAACATTCATGTAGACAGAAAATAACAGTGTTGTGTGCTACTAGAGCACTCCTGATTATATAGAGGGTGTTATTTAAAGGAACAGTAGATACAAACTGAGTTCTAAGTTCTGAGTTTGGTCCTTATTTCCATAACTTTATAGTATTGCCAGCTGAACTGCTTTTGTATGACATCACCTACACACACAATTGTTCATAGGGAAAACAAAATAATTAAATCAGATCCTGACAGTCATTTTTGCCATTAGCATAGTCATCTGCCAGTATAGGTGTACCTTGCTATTTTTACAGAAGCAGATTTGCTCTGTTCACTTTATAAATGAGTGCAAAAGGTAAGCTGCATGCATCTGAATTCTGATACTTTCCTGCCTCTTTGGTATAATGTCATGGCGGAAAATTATCCAGGATTTAAATTCCCATCATGCCTTATAATAGGCCTCTGCCTGGCATGGTTTTATTTTTGCCCCTACTGTCCCCACATGTGGTGAATTATATAAAAAATTGAAGCTGCCAGACATCTTTCCAGTGCCTTGTTTTATTATTTTAATGTGCTCCATACTGTTCTGTTCCTCATTGTTTAGAGAAAATGAATAATGCTTATTTGTATGTTATTTTTTTACAATTTATCAATTTATTGAGATACATTGTTTATGTTCTTAAGTATAGTTTTTGGGGAAGATTTGTATATTTATCTCACAATCTTCCTTGTTTTCAAATTGTTTTTCTGAGTAATTTACTGTATGTTTCTCTTGCAACATACTTGCTTCATGATTTTCCTGAAAGCCGTGATGACTAATTCTCTTTAAGATGAAATTCTGAGCAGGGGTTGTGAGTAATATTTAATATCCTTCATTAGGGATATAATACAGTCCTTATATAGAAACAAAAAGGAAAATTACAGAATTGTTTTTTTCATTTAAAATTGGCCTTAAGATTTATGTTCGATGTTGATCTAATGTTCTTCATAGTATCAAATACATTTGAAATAAAAGAATAATTCCATCTGTAGTTTACAGTGTAAATCGTACTCATAATGCAAATCCATAGTGATAGCTGGATGAAAATTTAAAGGCTAAAAAAATGACCATGTATAATAATCGATTGTAATAATCATGTGTAAGCTGTGTTTTACATATTTGATTTTCAAGAAACATTGTAATTGTTTGTATTTCAGTTAACTAAGCATGTTTTAGAATAGTACAGCCTATTCTAAAATAAAAACATCTTGTTTAGCCATAGCCAGGGTCTTTCCTCAAAGCAAAAATCATAGAGGTTAGAACACAGGATATAGATTTTAATTCTTAACCTTTATTGTATTGTGATTTAAAAATCTTCAACTAACATTGAAACGTAGCTATGAAAGTACCACACATACTGTAAGTGAAATAAGTGCATATTTTAGAATGCTTGAATATTTAAAATCTACTTACAGACATACAAGGGAGATTAAACATTTTTATGGGCTTTAAATATTCATTTGCTCAATGATTAATCAATGTGTGGTGGTAGTTAAGAGCCAGAGTTTAAAGACAGGAAATCATATTTCGCTGATTTAACATCACAGTCTGTTGCTGCATTCATGTAGTGCTGAAATTGGTGACTATAATTTTTTATCTCCAGTTCCATCTAAAATGTAAGAAAATGTATAATTACTGAAGTGGAAATAATTTTGACAATGCTAATTATCTTTTGTCACTAGATGTGAAACTAGACATATACATTCAAGTATGACAGACTAGTCTTTTTTCCACAAAGTTCCTGCTTTTAATCCACTTAAGTTGTCTATCTTGGTAGCCTTAAAATTTCTTTGTGCATAATTCTGCATGCCTATTGAGCTGATTTGGCCCACTGAAGTTTCTTCTGAATTATCAAAAGTGCTGATAATAAGCTGACATATAGCAGCGTTAGCCTTCTCCGCCTTGATAAAGCCTGTGGTGAACATGCCCAATCTTGTCTGTCCAATTAGACAGAGCTATTTTCTTTTAATTGATCACTATTTTGAATGGAAGAATAATACTTTGATTACATGAAGAATG
This sequence comes from Lepisosteus platostomus, assembly GCF_059453375.1. Taxonomy (NCBI): domain Eukaryota; kingdom Metazoa; phylum Chordata; class Actinopteri; order Semionotiformes; family Lepisosteidae; genus Lepisosteus; species Lepisosteus platostomus. The sequence continues at coordinate 38,748,128 of NC_142621.1, forward strand.
TTTAGAAAACATGATTTAAAGACAGTCATAGTCCTTCCTAACTGTACTGAATATGTTTGGAAATTTAACAATTCATAGCTGATGATTATTAATGGAGTTTTTAAAATTATTTTTAACCTTAAAGGAATGCTATTTCTGCTCACATGTGATATCTGAGGTTGTTGTCCAACTGGGTTATCCCATTGATGTCCTTATTAGCAACTGTGACAAGACACTGATGAGCTTTTGCATAATTGAGGAACTTCTCTGACTTCATCAATGAAATCAATTCCTATTGTACATTTGCAATATAAAGTAAGATATTGAAGAAATAGCTTTTGTGAACATCTGGGGAATTACCTAAGCTTTAATTTTTTTTTTCACCCTTATGTATTCCACATAGCTTTTTTCTTCATAATTCTCAGCTGAATAGCATTTTTCTGCAGCACATGGTTAGAAGTAGGGCCCTAATGGGTAACATTGTTTATCATACAAAAATAATATTAAATATCATGCACAAATTGGGGTCATACTGTATGTGACTCACCTGTCTAAAGCTGAACTCTTGAGTGTTGGGGAAAATGAGTCATGTCATCAGTAGGCCAATGGCTTTCCATCCTGTTCATTCTTAGTTGTCTGGCTTCCCAGTGGAGAGGGGAGGGAAAACTGGATTAGTGTGCTCTATAGTTTTACATCACTAGCCATGATAACTACCATTAAGTTCTGTAGCTTGCCGTAATCTATTGACGATGAGAAAACCATAATGGGTCTCTGAATGAGTCTTTGAATTTTGTAGAGTCAAGCAGAGTGAGGGAGTCGGACTGGGTGTGTTTCTTAAGAGCTTTATATAAAAAATATATTCAGTATCCCATTACCTACATGTTGAAATAATGATAACTTGCTCTGTAAAAACACTGCTGATAAGCAAATATCCTGTAAAAAGAAAGTATTGGGAGTACTGTACATATTAAATCATAAAACATTTCTGGGTTCCTGTATTGTAGATTTCTACCAGTTACACCGAAAGTCCCTTTAACCAGTATTTTTTATCTACAATACATGTATGTTAGCATTTAAAGCTAGGACAGTGTGTTTTGAGTCTGGGGAGCTATATTCGCTGTTATAGCAATTTTAACATATTTAATTGTATGGCATATCTGTTTTTTTATGTGCACACATTATCACTCCTAACCTTAATTTCCTTTAATTGCTGTTACCATTATTCTACAATCCAATCTGGTCAATTCTGGAATAGTAAAACTTAAAACAAAAAACTTATTGCTGTATTACGTGGTGTTTGTGGCCTGTAGGTAGCTTTCTTACCTCTGAATCTGAATTTTCAAACCAAATCTCCATTAATTGAACAGAGGAGCCAATGCTGTAGGTTGTGCTATCCTTTGGATGAGATGTCAACTCAATTACTTGGTATTTACAAATTCCATGGCATTTTGTGAAAATGTAGAGGTGTTAACCTGAGTGCCCCGGCTACACTTTAGAAATTACACAATCTGGTTCCCTCTCATTTCAGTTAGTGACACAGTTTCTCCCTTTTCTTCTGATCTGCTGTGACGTGGGGCTTGTTGCACAGAATGACTGCTGCCTGTCATAAGAAGTGTTGCACTTCACTGGGACACTTTCTATATGTAATACACATTAGCTTTCTTTGGAGTGAATAGTACTTTACGAAATCAAAAAGTTTAGTATTATTATCGGCATCATCCTTTATGAAAGATATGATATATTTCCACTGAACTGTTATTTTGGCAAGTTAGGGCACAGGCCTGACATGCAGTACAGACTGGGTTTCAGACTGTTCTAGGCTTAGTGCTAAAATTGGTATGATACTTGCTATGATACTTGGATTTGCATGGTTGTACCTAGGGCTGGGCGATATGGCCAAAAACATTATCACGATAAAAATGTTCATATCAGTCGATATAGATAATTATCATGATAAATGTCTAATCATTATTTCTTTCAAGTTTAAAGGCAGATTTTTTCTCCTGAGTGAAAGTTGAAGAAACCAGACAGTTAACTGGTAAATTAAACAACTTTTTATTTTAAGAACACAGCAAACACTTGCCAAACAGCAGAAACATTAAACAAATCTGTTAGCTGCCCGGTCTGCAACACGCACGCACACTCGCGCGGTATTTTGTGCGCATGTGCATATCATGTGCAAAGCATAAACATATATATCGAACATTTATCAAACTTTTGTTACAATTATATCAAGGAAAATTATATCGCGATAATTATCGTTATAGAATTATCGCCCAGCTCTAGTTGTACCATGTAAAAAGATAATAGTAAAAAAAGGTAGAAAATTAATTAATATTACAACAGTAAAATACCTTCTTTGGATAAGTAAACACCCCCCTTACAGTTGCATTTGTAAACTTGCTAAGGTATAACCAATCACCTTACAGATCACACAACAAACTAATTGGCTCCCACCTGTGATCCATTGTGGTGATTTTCACTAGTTCAGAATAAAAGCAGCTGTTTCTAGAGGATTCCACTGCTTGGACGTGCATTTCAATGCAAATAAGCCACTCTGGGTGGAAAGGTGCTCTCGAAAGATCTTCGAGATAAAGTTGTGGAAAGGCACAAGTCAGGAGAATAGGTATAAAAAGATTTCAAAGGCTTTAAGTATCCCATGAAGCACGGTCAAGACCATCATTAAGAAGTGGAAGGCGTATGGCAGCACCCAGACCTTGCCTAGATCAGGCTGTCCCTCCAAACTGGATGACCGAGCAAGAAGGAGACTAACCAAGAGGCCAATGGCAAGTTTGAACAAGCTACAGGCCTTTATGGCAAAGGTTGGTCAGTGCATGTGACAACGATATCACAAGCGCTCCACAAATCCAGCCTGAATGGGAGGGTGGCAAGAAAAAAGCCACATCAAAGCACCTTAAAGATTCTGTGGCCAAGTGGGAAAAGGTGCTGTGGTCAGATGAGACCAAAATGGTACATCTGGCAAAAACCCAATACATCTTACCATCCAAAAAACACAATTCCTACAGTAAAGCATGGTGGTGGCAGCATCCTCTTATGGGGATGTTTCTCTTCAGCATGGACTGGGGCACTTGTCAGGATAGAAGAGAAGATGGATGGTGCAAAATACAGGCAAATGCTTGAAGAAAACCTGCAGCTCTTAGCCAGGAAGTTGAAAATGGGAAGATGGCTCACCTTTCAACATGGCAATGACCCAAAGCACACTGCTAAAACAACCGTACAGTGGCTGAAGGACAAGAAGGTGATGTCCTTGAGTGGCCTAGTCATAGCCCTGACCTAAATCCTATCGAAAATCTTTGGCATGGCTTGAAGAGGGCAGTCCATCAAAGGTCACCACGCAGATTGATTGAGCTTGAACAATTCTGTAAGGTGGAATGGGCACATATTCCTCCCTCTAGATATGCGAAGTTGGTAGAGATGTATCCAAACAGACTCAAGGCTGTAATTCAAGCAAAAGGTGCTTCTATCAAGTATTAAGTAAGTCAGGGTGGTGTTATCCAATCTAGCTATGCTACTTTTTTACTTAGATTTGTTTTTTTTTTTTCAGAAATTTTCCTTTCTTTTTTTACTTGGATGTCGCAAGGTACAATTTGTAAATACACCTGGAAAAAGTCTGATTTTATTTGTCTTCTTTTTGGGCTTGAGGGCAACAAAAGGTGAATATTTTAAAAGGAGGTGGTGATTTTCTATAGCCACTGTATATGTATTTTTAAGGAAGACGATATATGCACATACATTTATAATTTTGTGTTAAGTTGCTCCAAAATGGTGATGTAAAATTAAAAAAAGAATTAACTGTTTTAATTTACATAATTTTACTTTAGGTTTACAAAGCCATCACTGTTATTTCCCATCCTTAATAAATATGGCAACTTGTTGTAAGTTTTTTTTTTCGTTTACCTAAGTATAATCCAAGTGAAACTGATCTCTCCTACCAGAAAAAAAAAAGTGCTTAACTGTACATTAACCCCAAAAACACCAGAAAAGAAAGCTTTTCTTTAAAATGTCTTAAAAGAGACATTAGCACAATTCTCTGACTGGAATGTAGTGCTCTTAGAAATGTCTATCCAGTGATTGAGGATCCATTTATCTAGTTGTACTTCCCATTAATGGAGTTTTTATATCTTTTCACTTGCTTTGTGTGATGACTGTAATTAACCGTTATATTTTATTTCATAAGAATGTTGATTATTATTCTTCTACTTTGATTATTCAGTATTAAAGCAATATAATTTTAAAGGTTTGGCTTCTTTCTACTTGTCTGTGTTATACCTTTGTGTTTATGCCAGAAGGATTTAGAGTTAACAGTTGATGTGTTCTCTGAAAGCAGCACAGAATAAAGTGGCATATGAAGTTAATACCTAAAACCCTATTACAAAAATAAGTCAATTGGAAAGGAGAATTGCCTGTTTTTTTTCTTTTTAATTTGTTTTGCATTATATTTTGCATGATTAAACAAGCTGCTATTGCAGTGTTAATTGTTTTTTAGTTGTCATTTGAAACCTATGTCCAGTCTCACCCCCCTTTGTTTCATAAAGTATTTTGAAAAGACAATCTGTGAAATATTTTGGAAATTAAATCAACCAATATCAGAAGCCCTATCCTGTAAGTCTTATGAATTAACAGCATACGAGATACCACTGGAGTTAGAGATTTTTACCTTAATAGTAAAGTATAAGTTAAATGTTTTCATTTTAAATCAGAGTTTGCTTTAATGTATTGGTAAGCGGCTTGAAGAAGTTGAAACTAAAAATCTAAAAAGACTGAATGAATTAACCATAACGCTATTATAATTGCCTTATTGTCTGTTATTATATCTTTGCTGCACCATGGTTATCCTTATCCATTCCACCTTGGAAAACTGGCAATGTTTCTGCTAAGCTGGGGATCAGAAAGATAGTTTTGGTAATCCTGAAGAGAATTCAATTTTGAGTATGTGTTATCTCAAGAAGATGGATCAGACAAAGTAATGATACACAGTTTCCACCGGGTTAATCTAAATTGAATTCCTGTGTTTTGTTTTTCTTACCATGGATGAATCAAAAAGAAACTGTGAAGACAATTATTTTGATGAAAACTTTCTTTCTTTCTCCCCTTTTCTGCTGCTCCCACCATCCCTAACCTACCCACCTTGATGCTGAACAATGGTGAGCCCTTGCTAGCAACTTTTCTTCTTAATCATGTCCTTGCTTCCATTGGCTTGTTTTCATGCTTAAGTTAATAATTTTCTTTTTTAATCTCATCAAATAATTCTGCACCTTTCTTTTTCATAATTATATCGTCCTTACATTTCCCTACATTGTATTCGTGCTGTTTGAGTGCATTGCACACTGTGAAGAACTTTCAGTTCCTTTAAGATTTTCTGCTCCCAGAATTTCCTCTGGTCCATGCTTTGGGTACAGTGTTTCCCTGTATGGAAAGCCATTAAAAATGTCTGTAACACTGTCATTATTTAGTCATTGGTAATTATTTAGTGTGGTATTAAAACATGCAATGACTATTTTGAAAATCCTGCAAACTCTTGTTCACACCAGGAAAAAACAAACAGTAGGATTTTCCAAATTGTGCATGTAGTCAAGCTCCTTGTTTCTGTGCTGGTTGAGTCCTGTAGTCCAGACTCCAGACACTGCTGGTTGTGTAGTTTGTCTTTAGCCAACTGTGACTGGAACTTCCTAAACAGTTGTGTGTAACATATCCAGATTGTCCAGTGCAACACCAACCCCAGTGGCATGCCAAACGTCTATGAGCTTCTGTTTTGTCAGTGAAGCTCTTGCACATCTTTTGGGGTTCACAGTGGGAGGAATAGTCTCTACCTCGACAGTGCAGGTTTCAGAGAAAGTTGTGCACATTTTCAGCTGCCCAATGGCTGTTGTGAGGTTCAGAGAAGTGATTTGGTTGAACAAATACCAATTAATCTAATTCAATAATCTTGTTTTTTCCATCATCCCAGGGATACCCAGTGAGACAATTATATACGGAAGTAAAAGAAGTATTAAAGAAGTTAGCCCACGTGGATATTTGAATTCTCACATACTGTATACTAAGCAAAGCTGAGGCTCTTACTACTTGGTCATTAAAGATCCCATAGTTCTTTCAATGTTAACTTGGTATCCTGTGTAAATCTGGAGTAGATTTTAAACAATTTGCTCTGCTTAAAGTTCCATCTTCATTCTGCTTATGCATCAGCTTATTTCTCTACTTGATCTGCTGTGTAATGGGACTACTGGTGAATAATGACTGCCACATATGATCCAGAAAGTAAATAAATGGGTCTTTTATTATAAATATAAAGATACGTGCAAAAAATTATTAAATGTTATGGGAAGACCAAGCAAACTCAAATAGCCTTGAAACATTCCATGTTTATGATTGATGTTGTGCTGGATATTTAGAAGGATTGTGAAATTTAAGTTATGAAATTTAATGTAAGTTTTTTTGCACAAAGGTAGGGTATTTTGCATTTAGGTTATTTGCATATACAAGCATACATTTTTCTGAATATTGAGTTATTGAAGGATCACAGTTCAGATATCTCACTGTATTCTTGATCACGTTTTCATTGTAAATGCAGTATTTTAATATTTGTACATACAGTGGTGTCTTGTTTTCTAGTCTGCATGGTTCATCACATTTATATGTTAAAGTTTGTGAAAAGCACATAGCTGTGCAGTTTTACATATTGCATGATCTTTGTTAAAATGTGCTTCATAAAACATCTAATGCTTAATTAAGAATACATTTACACAAATGTATTGCAAAATATTTCTGCTAAGTTCCTGAAATGGACATTACACATTCCTTGTTTACAGCTGTCAGTGTGATTTGTCACATGCTATTACTTTTTCTATGAAGAGTTTTGATGTCTGGTAATTCTGTAGCCTGTATAATGGTAACATGCCCAGAGACATTATAAAAAGGCTACAGTGTGCGTCTGTCATGTTGTTGGATGTCTTTGGAAGTGTAAGGCTTTTACCCTGTGAACCCATACATGCCATATGTACTTTTGTGAATCTTGGACTGTACTGGTATGTGTACAGTTCTGTGAAAGGGTCAGAGGTCCCTTTCCTTATGCTAGCTTTGGGTGTCTGTGACACTCAACAGATTCAAATTCCAGGCTACTGCATTTAACTGGGCCTTTTTCTTGAATATTAATGTCTTAGTTTGTTGAACAAAGGCAGGTTAAGCCAAGATTTCTGAAGTGGAAGGGTACATTTTTTATACTTTTAATATATTTAAATACTGCTTGCTTGTTTTCAGCTATTAATTTCTAGTAGCAAAATTTGTCTATGAAGCGTGTTATATGAATTTTATGTAACTCTCTAATGGTAAAGTTAACTCCCTTTTTTCCCCAAGATTAACTGAAAATGTCTGTTTGTTCTAGTACTTTTCTCTGATTTTTATGAAAAAAATGTGCTGTGACTTTTTAAGACCTGGATTTTTTAAACGTGCTGACATTTTAATTCTGTGGAAAATTACATTCAGAATAAAGCACAGAGCATGTGTAAAATAAGACCCATACCACAGGTATACAGGTTTTTCCCCCCCATATCCAATGTGAGTGTTTTGTTCTCTTAATGATTTTAACCCAGCAGAACGAAATATGACTGGTGTTTATAACCAAGTCAATGTATTAACCTTTTTTTGACATCTGTTATAAACTTATGTATTTTACATAGAAAAAAAAGAGGCAACATTTTACATCAATATCATATTGGACACATAGTTATTTAAAAAGCGATCGTATGTTTGTTGATAATATAATATTGTTTCCTGCTATAGTGAAATACATGCACAAACACAGGCTGTGTTGATTTAATAAAAATGTCATTGTTTGATTTAAGATGTGAATTACAAGTAACCATTTTTTGAAGGGTGAATTGTACTGTGGTTACTAGACTCAGCACATCCTTAGAACATCCACTTGATGTGACTTTAGAGGCGTACTTTAGAGGTTGTCTATTTTCTCATAGGCAATCATGTGTTTAAAAACAGCTTATTGGTTTACTTTGAAATTAGTAACCAATTGTTTCTTTTCTTTGATTTAATCCTTGAAAAATCACTGTTGTCTTAACAGGTTTTACTGCTAACGCAATGCATTTTTTAGATTTAAAACCTAAACAAGATTTTGAAATAAAAACTAATGAGGTAGCGGCTGGTAGTTCTGTTTGCAGAGAAAGTTACCTTTGTCTTTGTGGTAAATGCTTCTCGTCACGGAAGCAACACACAACCACAAGCTTTTGAACTTTTAAAATAACAAAGGTTGAAAAAAGCACATTGCATTAATATGCTGGGGATATGGTTGCGGTGTGGCTTTAACAAGATTGCTCTCTGGAAAAACGGAAAAACCGCAGATACTGTAATGGCAAACATTGCACTTAAATAAGTGCTGCTTTTGAAAATGCCACAGATATTTTAGGAATACTAAATCAAAATGAAAGCTTCTGAGTTCATTCAGTTCAATATGATGAGTAAAGTGCTGCATTTAGATGCTTCAGAGTTTTAAAATTGTTTGCATTTTGTAAATATGTGATTAAATGTCTTAAAATGTGCAAGCATGCATAGAATTTGAATGCCTTTAGAAATTTGTGGCTTCTAAACTTCACATGTTCCAGTTTCCTACAGTGTTCATATACCCTTTTGAAGTCATAGTATACTTATGATAAAGGAGCACAGTGTTTTTATTCAAAGTGGGGAAAGTACAGTAAACTTATTAAACCATGATTTACTGTATGCCCATTTTGTAAAACTCTTTGTCTACGAACATTTTTATTTTCTTCCAGTCTGTCAATTTTTAGCATTGTATTAAAATGTTTAGTGTGATGTGTATTGGATTCAGGTGAAACTAGTTCAGTAGGAAAAGCCTGTTTTCCCTCATGGAATAAAGTGTGAAATGGAATTTGGGGTATTGTACCGTTTATTCCCTAAAAAATTATAATTGTAGGGCACTCACTGAATTTTCACTACGTACAGTGCCTTGCGAAAGTATTCGGCCCCCTTGAACTTTTCAACCTTTTGCCACATTTCAGGCTTCAAACATAAAGATATAAATTTTTTATTTTATGTGAAGAATCACCAACAAGTGGGACACAATTGTGAAGTGGACCGAAATCTATTGGATTTTTGAAACTTTTTTAACTAATAAAAAAATGAAAAGTGGGGCGTGCAAAAGTATTCGGCCCCCTTGCGTTAATACTTTGTAGAGCCACCTTTTGCTGCGATTACAGCTGCAAGTCGCTTGGGGTATGTCTCTATCAGTTTTGCACACCGAGAGACTGAAATTCTTGCCCATTCTTCCTTGCAAAACAGCTCGAGCTCAGTGAGGTTGGATGGAGAGCGTTTGTGAACAGCAGTTTTCAGCTCTTTCCACAGATTCTCGATTGGATTCAGGTCTGGACTTTGACTTGGCCATTCAAACACCTGGATACGTTTATTTGTGAACCATTCCTTTGTAGATTTTGCTGTATGTTTGGGATCATTGTCTTGTTGGAAGATAAATCTCCGTCCCAGTTTCAGGTCTTTTGCAGACTCCAACAGGTTTTCATCCAGAATGGTCCTGTATTTGGCTGCATCCATCTTCCCCTCAATTTTAACCATCTTCCCTGTCCCTGCTGAAGAAAAGCAGGCCCAAACCATGATGCTGCCACCACCATGTTTGACAGTGGGGATGGTGTGTTGAGGGTGATGAGCTGTGTTGCTTTTACGCCAAACATATCGTTTTGCATTGTGGCCAAAAAGTTCGATTTTGGTTTCATCTGACCAGAGCACCTTCTTCCACATGTTTGGGGTGTCTCCCAGGTGGCTTGTGGCAAACTTTAGACGAGACTTTTTATGGATATATTTGAGAAATGGCTTTCTTCTTGCCACTCTTCCATAAAGGCCAGATTTGTGCAGTGTAAGACTGATTGTTGTCCTATGGACAGACTCTCCCACCTCAGCTGTAGTTCTCTGCAGTTCATCCAGAGTGATCATGGGCCTCTTGGCTGCATCTCTGATCAGTCTTCTCCTTGTCTGAGCTGAAAGTTTAGAGGGACGGCCAGGTCTTGGTAGATTTGCAGTGGTCTGATACTCCTTCCATTTCAAGATGATCGCTTGCACAGTGCTCCTTGGGATGTTTGAAGCTTGGGAAATCTTTTTGTATCCAAATCCGGCTTTAAACTTCTCCACAACAGTATTACGGACCTGCCTGGTGTGTTCCTTGGTCTTCATGATGCTCTCTGCGCTTTCAACAGAACCTTGAGACTATCACAGAGCAGGTGCATTTATACAGAGACTTGATTACACACAGGTGGATTCTATTTATCACCATCAGTCATTTAGGACAACATTGGATCATTCAGAGATCCTCGCTGAACTTCTGGAGTGAGTTTGCTGCACTGAAAGTAAAGGGGCCGAATACTTTTGCACGCCCCACTTTTCATTTTTTTATTAGTTAAAAAAGTTTCAAAAATCCAATAGATTTCGTTCCACTTCACAATTGTGTCCCACTTGTTGGTGATTCTTCACATAAAATAAAAAATTTATATCTTTATGTTTGAAGCCTGAAATGTGGCAAAAGGTTGAAAAGTTCAAGGGGGCCGAATACTTTCGCAAGGCACTGTATATCTTTGTGTTAGATTGTTTCTGAATACTTTTGTTGAAGGCGACTTGACATTTTTCATCTCTAGTATTTTTTCTTCTTTTTTGAAACTAGTGTTCCACATTCTTCTTTGTTTGTTTACATTTTATTTTTCCACTCTTACTGCATTTTCTGGCCTCATCTACTAGTTAGGATGCTAAGGGGAGGAATACATAGACAGTACTGTGTTGATAAGTCCTTCACAAAGTTACACTTTAAACATTTTGCAATGGTGATGCTTCAGGTTTCTTTCTTGTAAGGTTTTTTTTGGTGAAAATGGTCTTATAAAAACAGTATATGCATTAATAACAAGAGAAACCTTTAAAACTCAATTTATAGCCCTCAGTATGAATAATTGAAACTGAAAAATAAGTAGAACGTATTTTATGTCTTTGTTGCACATTTGTGTAACTGTCAGTTCCAACTGCTTATGTTTTAAGGGCTTTTCTACCACAACAGAAAATGGACCCTTTTAGTCGTGGAAATGCCTATGAACTGATTAAATATGTACAGAAAAGTAGTATTGTAGTGTTCGTATATAATTGGTTCTGGAGAACTACATTAAATGTTTAAGATTTCTGATTTCACAAATTGTGTGCAAGCATGTTACAGCAAATGTCTGCAGTAAAATGAAAATGACATAAATGCTGCAGGGATTCTTGACATTTTATTAAGTCTTTTTCAGTAACAACCCTTCTACCTTCTAAGACAATAGGAAAACAAGAAAAGAAAAGCAAAATTAAATAAAAAAATGTTTTCTTTTCACCATAGGGTTTCAGATAAACCTCTCTGGAGTTCCCCAAAGTAAGCAAAGCATTTTATGTTACTGTACCAACCCTTCTGTGTTTCCGTCTGACAGTCTGGTATGGGGAATCTGTCCACTGTTGTTCCTAACTAACCCAAGGCAGAGTGGTGGGGTTCAGAGCTTCCATTTCCTTTGAAAGGTATTTTATAGAGATTATCAAAAGATACTTGTATGTTTTTAACCGATAACAAAAAGTTTAATTTTAATGACGAACGTTTTGTCTCCTGTAGATGCAAGATCCCAAATGAAAATTTAAAATACTGTAATGGAAGCTCTACCTGAATTATTTTTTTGCACTTTACTAACCAATAAAACTGCTCATGTTTGGTTCATGTCTTAAAGAATGTATTTGTTTTTCTTCACTTTTTTGCGCAAAGAGAATTTGCACTCAAGACTTTAATGTAAGATTTTCAGTTAGAAATTACAGTACTGTATAAAGTCTATTTATAGTGTAGCTGATGGAGGAAGAACAACAAAATGAATTCTTCAAATTAGAGTCATATTATACCACAGTTTTAATACAGTCTTTTGGAATCTGGATGTTATCTTGTAACTTCTAAATGGGGAGTGCACTATTTTCAATAGGGCGTATTTTTTGGAGATGTCATCTACAGGCCTGCCATTGTTAATTGCTGGTCATCCTCCAGTTGTTGCACATTTTTTGTTTCTGCAGAAGGATGAGGTTTGTGACAATTCATTCAGCTGTATTTCACATAGGTCACAATGATGCTAAGATTGGGGTATCATTGAGCTTATTACAATTAGTTTTTCCTGGTTACTGTTGGGTTTTAACAAATTGCAAAAAAGTGTATTCTGAGCAATGTTCCTTAAGTTAAAGTAAGATATAAATAATTTCAGCACAATTTGTTAAAACATGTAAGGCTATAGTGTTTTTCTTTTCAAATGATTACTTAATAATAGCATCAGATTTAGATTAAATTCTAATGAACCATGTATTTAAAACATTTAAAATAATCACCTCACATAACTTATTACCATTACCTTTTTATAGTTCCATTAGGAAGTAATTAAAAAATTCAGGTATTATGTGGTCATTTTTTTTAATTTTAAATCTGAAGTATTATTACATGGAAAACATGTATCAATATGATGGTAGGATTTTTTTTTAATTTCACTCAGTGTCGATTGAGTATGCATAGTAATGTTTTTTCAGATCCAAGAGGCCAGTGAGAGTTAGAAACACATTTAGTGGCAACTTTTCCTGAAAACATGTTGAGCTAAAAAGGAATAAAAACTACTGTAATTGTGCCTTATTGGCTTTATGCTAGTTTTGTTGAGGCAATATTTGTAAAATTTAATTTTTTTGTTCTTTCCGGAATTTAAAGAGGCACGTGATTTCCCTGTGTGTTAATCCTCTTCTGGTAATAGCGTAGGTGTTATGTAGAGAGGGTTGAAAATGTTAAATGGAAACTAGCCCTCTGCTAGTGAGCAAAGGGTCCTAACCTAAAATGCTTTAAATGCCTTCTGCAAAGTCCATGAATGTTTAGCTGAAGGTAGATATGGTGACCTCCTAGAGTTAGAACTAATTAAAGCTAATTATTTTCTGTTTGATGCATTATGACTCAAATTATCTTTATAGGTGAAGGGATTTTCATAAAGCACTGAATGTTTTAAATGTAAATGGTAATCTTGTAGGACCTTGATTTTTTTTCTCTTTAATTTTCTCATTAAACATTTTCAGTTTTTGCCTAAATGAGTTAATACCCAACAGTCTGAAGTCTGTGAACTGACAGGACTACCTTTCTGTAACATTCTGTAGGTAAGCCTGTTTATGGGGAATAAAGTGAGGATGTTATCAGTATTCAGACTGGAAAGATAAATTGTGGTTGAAAACTGCTTTTGTGAGGAATACAGTTGACTAAGATTAGCAGAACGTACCAAAATAGTACAGAGCATTCTGTTGTTCTTTAACGAAAATGCAGTACTCAGCTTAACTATCATTTTTTTTCACATTCCTGAAATGACTTGGCACAAATCATTGGCACAGATGCTGTTTGTTTCTTATTGTCTTAAGTTGTCGTACAGTGAAGAGAACTGAATTCCTAAGTGTATTTTCACATGTTTTGAGCTCCGATGGAGACTGTACTATTTCATAAGTTCAACACTTTTCGAATAATTTGGATGTTTTAAACAATAAGGAACTACGGGCCATTTTCAAAGATGGATTTTCACCAGTGCTCATATTTAGAGTTAAAAGAATGATAATACAGTATTTGTTTCATTTTCATTGAATTATAAGGATTAAAAGCGTATTAGGAGAAAACTACCAGCTAGTAATTCAACAGTTTATTCTTTTTGAATTGTATTTTTTAAAATCCTCACTGCAACTATGTTGATACTATAAAAAAATTAGTCTTACAATTAAGAGAGTCCCATTTTCTCTATGAACCCCTCTATCAGTTTTACATTTCCCCCTACCTTTCTAATTTGCCAAAGAACCTGGGGCTCGTGCTTTATGACGGAATGATACAAACTGTATATGATGGCGATGGAGTTTGCTGGGCTCTAACAACTGTCAGGAAAACTGATGCCACAGAGAAATGAAATTTGGTACACATACAAATGAGACCATGGGATCTGTGTTCCCAAATACAGTGACGGTACATAGCAGATGGCTCTCACGTAACTAGTCTCCACCAGATTTTTAATACCCTAGGAATCTACTGCACTCATCGCCAGGCTTTCAGCAACCCCGTTTGTATATGTACCAGGTTTCAGTGCTTCGTGGTACACAGTTTTCGCAAAGCTTTTGTATCTGTGCCCTCAAAGATCATAGCTCAGAAGGTTTCATAATTGCTTCCTGCTTTAAGCCTGGGAGATTAGATCAATTAAGTAATTATTCCATTAACTAATTATATTTTACTAATTACAAATTAAGAGATGGAATGAAAACTGCATGGTCCTGTAGCCCTGACAGACAATATTGAAATAACTTTGTTCAGAAATGACCAGAATACTGTAAGTTACGTATAAAGTATCCATCACCCAGTGTTTGCTTACATGCATGATCCAGTTACTTGTTAGATCTGAAATGGCTCAGACCATTGATACAAGAGTCACATTTTCATCCCTGACCACTTTTTTTGACTGTTTCATTTTATTGTATGCAGTGTGTGTAAATACTACTTTCCTTTCTTTTATTAGCTGGTAAATGAATCAAATCCTACCCGGAGTAATTTATGTTGATGAATAAAAAATAAACCTTACTATAGCTGTGTGATCCTTTCTATAAAAAATACATAGAACTGACTTAATTCCTCGATGTATTACTTGCCTGGCATCTAAGATTGTACTTGTGGTAGGTTGCAAATGTAGGAAGTAATATAGGGTAAAGAATGCAGGGGTGTCATTTGGTGTTTGCACTGCATCTCAGTTTTCCTTGTTCAGGGGAAATGTACAGGGTATATATTCATCTCTTTAGATTTTTGACTAGCTAGAAGTGCACGTAGTCTAATTATTCTGTATTAGATAGACAGCAGCACTGATGTGTATAATGAAGGTTGATGATAATTTTCTGTTTTGAAGAACATTTTGTAATATTTTTGTTATGCATTGAAATTTGATGACAATAGTGCTACTTCATCAAAGCCTATGTACCTTGTACATCCTATTGTAGTTGTTTTGTTTCTAATTTAGTTTTCATTATAGGAACAAGTAGTAGGTTTATTCCATGTTGAAAAGAGAAGAAAGAAAACACAACGTTTCGGCCGTGGAGCCTTCTTCAGGACACCTTGTTTCGGCCATGGAGCCTTCTTCAGGTGTCCTGAAGAAGGCTCCACGGCCGAAACGTTGTGTTTTCTTTCTTCTCTTTTCAACATGGAATAAACCTACTACTTGTTCCTTTGCAGCCTACGCATGCTGACGCAGCTACCCACCTGAACTACTATAGTTTATTATGCCTGCAGTTCCCCATCAGACTAAAATGAAAGCTTTGTTTTGTTAAGAAGCCATTTCCTATTTGGTGAATGGTCAGTTTCACTTCAATAATTTCAAACATGCTTAGAATATTTCACAGCTAGGTTTTATTTCAAGATTTGGAGGTTGCATGGAATTGATCAAAAAGAAAGTGATCAGCAATTTAAACAAGGTGTCATTTTAACTGTTTTATTTCCTTTTGGAAGGATAAATAAGTTGAGCATATTTAACATAACCCACGTTTTTGTTAGTCAGGGGTGGTAGCCATTTCATTTTATGTTATCAGTAGTTAACAAAATGTTTAAGGCTTATCAGCTATGTTAAATTCTTTGTTATTCACCTATTAGATTTGTATACTACCTTAACTACTGTTGATACTGTGCTTTTGCTTGTGTTGAAACCTGTCTGCTAAGGGCAGATTCATAATGAAGCATGATGTGCCCTGTGAACTTGTATTTGTTTCTCTTCTCAGGCAAACGCAAAGCACTGAAGTTAAATTTTGCCAATCCACCAATTAAATCAACTGCAAGATTTACTCTCAACACTGCAGGAGCCCCTTTTCAGAATCCACATATGTAAGTAGAGCAACTTAGTCAGGCCTCTCAAGTGATGCGTGCTACTCAAAAGAAGAAACTGTTTATTGTCCTTTTTAGGTTGGAATACGTAATACGTAAGGTTGGAATGAATAATTTAAAAGCATAACTATCTTTTTATATGAGGGAAGTTCTAATCTACCAAAGATGCATGCCATTTATGGTAGGTCAGTACTTTGCTAAAATGCCCTAGCATATTTTGTAAGTTTTTTGAATGAATGTTTGTATCTTGTTATAATGCCAAATGCAGATTTTGCTTTAATCAGCGTCCTACACATGGATTAAAAAAAAACAGGTATTAAGTGAATCGCCTGCTTCGAAACTAGTCTAATATGTCACCTCTGTTTCTGATTTAGTGCAGGGTCCTCTGTGAGTTTTGTAATTGTAGCTGCAATATAAATGAACTTCTAAGACATGAGAAGGGTGCTGTATTTATTTTAACAGCTGCTATGTTAGTACATCCCCTTCCCAGTCAGCCTATCATCAGATTTATTATAGTGGGTAAGAAGTCATTCCTAGAGAAAACATAAATCAATCAGATAACTTACTGTTTATCTTAGAGAAAAACGGCCATTGCCTTGCAGCCACTATATTTACGAATGGGATTGAGGATTGAATTATAATACAGGGCAGATTTTTTTAATGCCTAAAATGGTGGTAGTGAATTTTTAAAGAGATATGCAGATACATAAAGCCAAGTCCACCTCTTTTTGTTGTTCGTAATTACTCTGTAAAACAAAGACATTAATCTGATAATTTCATGATATTTTTGAAGAGTCATTAGATACATTCTTGTGTAAAATAGTCATTTTTGAGTGTAGTTCATAGTTATCTTAAGCATTTGAGAAAATGCATTAAGAACACATTTAAACCTTTTTTCTCTGCTGCCTTTTATTTTATACATTGATTATGCATAATATTGTGCATAAATTCCCTTGTATGTTGCAAGCTGACTGATGTGGCAAAACAAGTTGAACCATAACATAAGTCAGCAGTCAAAAT